>NC_056735.1:1157246280-1157363780 GCF_019279795.1 Protopterus annectens | reverse complement strand
TTATGTAGCATAGCACATACTGTGAATATATGTGCACATGTGGCTAGAGAGTACTGCAGGGCTCCACCAGATATGCTTAGGCACTGGAACAGTGACTTCACTAGCCCAAACACATGCTCTATGATGTTCCTAATTTGTGAATGTGCCTCATTGTGGTGTTCTTCCATGGCTGTGTGTGCAATTTTGATGGGTGTCATCATCCATGGTTCCAGGGCGAAGCCAGCATCCCCAGTAAATGGCCATGTGGGATGTCCCCCCTAGCAAACATATGGTACAGCTGTCATGTGTGCCAGATATGGGAGTTGGGATAACTGCCAGGGCTGCCAGCACACACATTCAGGATAATCCCCTGGACATTTCATATGTTCTGGCAGTTGATGGAGGCGTACTTCTTGCGGTTAATGTAGATTCTACCCTGATCACCAAGTGGTGCCTTGATGTGTACATGAGTGCAGTCTATGGACCCCAGTACTTCAGGGTAGTGTGATACATGGTAGAACTGTTGCATATCGCTAGCCCTCTCCTCAGAGGAATGGGGAAAAGATATGTGCTTACTGGCATGTGGTAGCATAGCATCCAGGAATTGGTGGAGTATCCTGGATACAGATGCCTGTGATACCTCCATCATATCGCCAGTTGGTCTTTGGAAAGTACCTGTAGCTAGTATCCTAAGGGCTATACATACCTTTGTTTCCACTGGAATGGGTTCCCCTCATTTGGGCCTGGGTCTGAGTTGAGGGTAGCAGAGCTCAGTGAGTTCTTGTAGTATGTCCCTGTCCACCCTGTAGCTCTCTACAATCTCCAGGTCATGTAGCTCTTGGAAGGTTATCCTGGGCCTGAAAACTATTCTCCTTCTCTGCCTAGGCCTACTGTCAGCAGCACCTGCAGTACTGACTACAGCATCTGGCACATACAGATGTAGCAGACCTACAGCAGCCCCTAGCATTATATAAGTTAAAATTCCCATGTCTGTATTCCAATGATCTAGAGTATTGGGGAAAATCAGAATGTAGGGTGTGTGCATACTTTATACAGGTCTTCTGAAGGTCCAGAATGTGTGTTTGGCCAACTATGATGCATTCACCTGCCTACAAGGTAATTAACATCACTTAATGGCCATATTTTAGTGTGTGACATGGCGCACAGCACAGCATCATGCAGCATAGCTTATACAATATAATAAATATTCATTTAATATATCTGCTTTACAATCAGTAATGCCTATGTCTTCACTGTCACATGGGTACCGTGCCCACACAAACCTGTTAAGCCATGTGTTGCACAGCATTGCTTATACAACAGTCAAAATTAATAACTGAATACATCTGGTTTTAATGACCTGCTGCCTACATCATCACTGTCCCCTGGGTGGTCTTTCCAAGTGAACATGCTCAGTGAAGTGGCACACAATGCAAACACACTCATCGGAGCTTAAAAGAGCCTAGAAGTAACAGGACACACCCCCCCCCTGATGTCAGCCACATCATGTGTAAACATCAACATGGTCTAAGAGCCTGCATAAAGTGGATAAACAGATACGATTATTCTTTTTTGCTATTCAATAAATCCACCTCATTTGCATGCATATTTGTGCTGACAGCCTGGAAACTGCACGCTTCATAGCCGTATGACCTTAGCAACAGCAGCAATGCACCACTGTACAGACACGAAGCAAGGTCCCATACATTTCTGTCCAATATTATAAAATCTTTTTTTTTCCTTCTTTTTTTTATATTTCTACTATGTTTGTGCACTGCAGCATGTAGAGCAAACATGTCAAGACTATTAAAAAAACTATCAATTTAACTTATTCCTTTCCTCCCTCTGACATCTACAATAATACTTTTTATTTATTTACTTATTTTACATTTGTTGACTGGGATAGCCCGACTGGATTCATGTCCATTTTCAGCAGAGGCCCGGGGAGAAAAGCTTCAAGGAAAAGCAGATACAGCATTACATAATACCAGCATTACATATTACAAACAGACTATTTACAGTGATTACATAAGTAAGCAAGTTAAACAAGTTCTACAGGTTACAGTTAATCCCGAGCATAAATCAGGATTAAATTAAATTACACAGTAAGATGGTTAACAGATTTTTATACATTCTAGAGAGAGTTAGCCAGGCTTGATACATTGACATAGCCAGTTAAGTGCCAAATGTTGTTTGAGTCTAGTTTTAAATTGACCTAAGGTAGAAAGTAAGGTAATATCAGCTGGAAGAGAGTTCCAGGGTCTACTTACAGAGTTTGCAAAGAGAGTCACCGGCTGTGTTATTAATTTTGCTAGTCTGAATTAGTAGTTTGTTAGAGGATCGAAGCGGTCTAGGATTGTTATAGGGTGTGATAATATTTTTAAGTGCAGGAGTATTGTTCGGATTATACAGGATTTAATAGGCAGTTGGTTATACTGGATTAGGGTGGGTAGTTCAAGCCACCCAAGCTGATGTAGATTGATGAAATGATGTGTCCTAAAAGGCAGCCCAGTGGAAAACCTGGCAATGTGGTTGTAGCAAATTGAGAGTTTGTTAAGGACAGTCTTGTTTAAATTCGAGAGTAGAGGGGATGCATACAGAAGGGTTGAAAGAAGGTGAGAGCAAGCTATGGCAATTTTAGCTGGAGGGGTTAGGAAGGCTTTTATTCTGTAAAGTGACCCTAGTTTTTTATTGATGGTTTTGATAGTTTGGTTAACATGTAGGTCGAATTTTAGATTATTATCTATGATGACACCTAATAGTTTTGTAGAGGGGTCAGGAGAGATTATTGTGCCATCATTTGAATTTATGGTAAAGGTGAAAGCGGTAGACCTATGTGTTGGTGAAAATAACAGCATTTTAGTCTTTTTGGGATTTAGGATCAGTCGACCTTCAGAAAACCAGTTTTCTATTGTATTAAAGGTGGTCTGGGTAGCTGACCATAACTCTATTGGAGATGTGGCCGAGCAAAAAAGAGTAGAGTCATCAGCATATTGGATACAGCTGACTTTTGGGATGACAGTATAAAGGTCGTTAATGAAGATGAAGAACAGCAAGGGCCATTGTAAAGAGCCTTGTGGTACTCCAAGGGTGTTTGGTAGAAGATTAGACAGTTTGTTCTGCCAGAGGACAGCCTGCTGTTGACCATTCAGGTAGGACTGAAACCATTGAAGGGCTCTAATATCTAGACAGAATGTTGGCAGGGTGTGGATTAAAAGTTGGTGATCAACCATATAGAATGCCTTGGAAAGATCCAAGAAGAGGGCTGAGGATATATAATTATTGCTGCGGTTATGGTTTATGGTGTTGGCAAAGGCTAGCAGGACTGAAGTAGTGCTGTGATGAGGATGGAAGCCATGCTGAGTGTCTGCCATAAGGTGATTCTGGATTAGGTGGTGCATGAGTTGTATATGAATAAATTTTTCCATAATCTTTGCAAGTGGAGAGAGTATAGCTATTGGCCTATAATTGGAGAATTCAGTAGAGCTGCCTCCTTTGTGAAGTGGGATTACATAGGATATTTTCCAGATGGTGGGAATTTTAGCTTCTACTATGGTTTGATTGATTAGTATTGAGACGGGTAAGCAATAGCAGCTGATTTTTGTAGGTACTCGGCGGGGAGTTGATCAGCAGAAAGTGGAGTGGGTTTTAATTTTTTGATCAAGGTACGGATAAGTGAAGTGGTGACTGGTTGGAAGCTGAATGTGAGTAGGTTTCTAGGGGTGGTACTTTCAGGACCAGGGGAGCTAGAAGGTAGTTGTCAAGCTAGGGCTTGAATTGTCTCAGTAAAGAATCGATTAAAACTGTCAGAAACATCTTCAGGGGTTTTATCAATAGCAGCAGCAGGGATTGGGGTTGAAGTTTGTCCAGGATGTAGTACATTATTTAAACCTGCCCAAAACTTCTGAGGGTTATTTTGATTTACTGTCTGTAAATGACAGTAGTATTGTTTTTTGTCTTGTAAAATGGATTTTTTAGTTTTGTTCCTGGATTGCCCTTATTTAATGTGATCTTGGGGGTCTTTAGAAGAACGCCATAAAGCCCATGCTTTGTTACTAAGGGTAATTTTGAGTTTAAACTCTTTAGAAAGCCATGGCACAGTTTTTGCCTTTGTTCTCTTTGAACAAACAGGTGCATGCAAATCAAGGATCTCAAGGAATTTGTTGTTAAGTACGCTACTGCTTCCTCTAAGGGGAGGTGTTTTAGAATAGACCAATTACATGAGTTTAGTTCTTGTTGGAATTTGGCAGGGTCAAAGTTTTTATTGTTTCTAACCTTTCTGAGTAAGGGTTGTTGGGAATTAATGGCTTTGTGCTTAATTACATATGTGAGAAGGTGATCGCTTAGGCCATCAGGGAGGGTACCAGAGGTGTACAGTTGGGGGTGACTATTTATGAGTACCCAGTCAAGTATGCTTTCTTTTTGGTTGGGTTTACCTATCCTGGTAGGGGTGGATATGATTTGTGTAAATGCATGCAGGTTAATATGGGTGGTTGGGGATTCTGAGGAACAGGGGCCCCAGTCTATGTTAAAGTCTCCAAGTAGTAGGTTTTCTTGGGGGAAGTGACATGATAGCCAGTGCAGGATATCTTCAAGTGTAGATATATTATTACTTGGGGGAATTTACATACAGATGATATTAATGCATTTATTTTTATTAAGTTGCAATTTGGTGGCAAGAATCTCTGAGTTATTAATCTGAGGTGGTTGTATTACATCTATGGTGACATTTAACTCAGATTTATAGAGTACAGCTACCCCACCCCCTTCCTGGAAGCACGATCCAGCCTGTGTATGTTGTACCCAGGTGGTAACACTTCATTGTCTGTAGTGTTAGGCTTTAACCAGGTTAATTAATTGTAGGTTTGTAGCTTAGATTGCAAGTAGAGGGGGTATGTGTATCTGAAGTGGGTGGGCCAGGGTTGGGGTGAATATCACCGCCAAGTATTAGGTTAAGTCTGTACTTGGTGATGAACTTCAGGAATTTGTTTATTAGTTTGTGGTAGTGTTTGTGCCTGGGGTTGAGATGTTGATAGACTGAACAAGATGTTGGATAGAACCTGGTACTGTAAGTATGGTTGAAGGTGGGAGGATTTACAGCTGGGATGATAGTATGGCCTTCTGGGACCTGAAATCCCATGAGAAACTGGTTTTCATACAAGGTAAGGAGGTATGGTGCGAACAAGAGGGGTAGTAAAGAGGAGTATATCATTATTTGTGATTCAGCTAGTGAGTTAAGGAACTGTTTTACCTGGTGATGCAACACCAGAAGATAGAGTGGTGAGGTAAAGGTACTGGAAGGGGGATGGGAGAATGCCAGATGAAAGCTAATAGGTGCTATTAAAATGTAGGTAGAAGAACGGGGGTGGGTGGAATTATCCCAAATGAAAGCAGATAGGATCTAGAAAGTGGGGGAGTGGCTATAGTACTTTAAATTTAGAGGTACTGGGGGCAGGAGGGAATTGGGGACCGGGAGGAGAGCGAAGAGAGCCCGAGCGTAGCGAGGGCAAACAAAGCAGGGCTATTGCAGTTTACAAGGTTTCCTAAGGTGTCCTAAAGCTATAAGGTAAGTATTATAGCTCTTAATGTAAGAGTCAGTTTACTTAAGTTACAGGGGAAGGAGGCAAACACTCAAGTAGAAAAAAGAGCCCTATGGCTGACCAAAATGAGAGAAACTGATTTTGTTATGGTGCCCAATTGCAGTCCTGTAGACTCTGTTTTGTAGGTAAATGTAGAGTTCAATCTGCCTAAATGCTGAGAGAAACTGATTTTGTTATGGTGACCAATTGCAGTCCTGCAGACTCCGTTTTGTAGGTAAATGTAGAGTTCAATCTGTTTAAATGCTGAGAGAAACTGGTTTTGTTATGGTGACCAATTGCAGTCCTGTAGACTCTGTTTTGTAGGTAAATGTAGAGTTCAATCTGCTTAAATGCTGAGAGAAACTGATTTTGTTATGGTGACCAATTGCAGTCCTGTAGACTCCATTTTGTAGGTAAATGTAGAGTTCAAACTAAGTCACACCAGGTTAGCCAAGGGGGGAAGAGAGAGACAAATCCTAAGTATCTAGATTTGAAAAAACTTTTGTTCATATATGCATGTGGCATAACATTTTCAGGGGTTTATGTCCATATTTCTGCAGTTTTACATCCTGTGTTGTCTTTGTAGACTCCTGTACATGGAATTGTTCCGCATACACTATGGACACTGACACTGAGTCTGCACAGATGCCTTTCTGCTTGTTGGATCACTCAACCTGCCTCATCTGCATGAGATTCACCTGATTATGAGGCGATTTGCATGCTACAGAATTTTCCCTGTTTGCTCATGTGTGCACACCGCTCAGCAGTGCCTACAGAATCTAAAAATGCCCATGTAGGCATTGTGATATGAAGCCTACACACACACAAAAAAAAACATTGTGTAGGCTTTATTATCCTATATTTATTTATATATTTTATTTATTGCAGTTTGATAACCGGGGAGGTCCACTGGGCTCAGGAGCCTGTTTTCAGTGGAGGCCCGGGGAGAAAAGCTCCACATTACATAGTAAAGTTAAAAAAACAGGTAAAATTAAAATTAAAATTAAGATTCAAAGATATGGCTACATTAAGATAGAACAGAAAACATTACAATGGTTACATAGCATATGAGTCATATATTAACATGGTAGGTTAATAAGGTTATATAGAATTTGAGTCTTGTTAGGGCAGAGTGGAAGACCAGAGATAGTATGAGGTACAATGGTTACATAGCATATGGGTCATAGATTAACATGGCTGGTTAATAAGGTTATATAGAATTTGAGTCTTGTTAGGGCAGAGTGGAAGACCAGAGATAGTATGAGGTACAATGGTTACATAGCATATGGGTCATAGATTAACATGGCTGGTTAATAAGGTTATATAGAATTTGAGTCTTGTTGGGGCAGAGTGGAAGACCAAGCGTAAATGTTAGGGAGGGGGATAAAAGGGAGTGCAAACTATTTACAATATTTACATTATATACACAAGGCAGCAGTAAGAGATAAGTAGAATCATGGAACAAAGTTGTTGGAAGAAGGAGTAGTATGGATATACAATTAGTGTAGAGAGTAGAAGGCTAGGTGGGGAAAGTGCAGTTGCACTTCCTATTAGAGAACAAGTGGGAATGGAGTAGGGTTTTGAAGTTGTTAGGGTTTTCAGTCATTCGTAAAGATGGAGGTAGAGAATTCCATTTTTTGGCTAAGGAAAAGGATAGGAGGTGTTGCCCGGCTGGTCGCGTTGGTGTGTGGACACTGAGTAGGTTTAGGTGAGCAGATCTAAGTGACCTGTTAGGGGTGTAAAGTTGTAGGATGTTGGATAGTGCAGGACATTTGGAGGGGTTAAATAATAGCCTATGGGCAGTGTTAAGTTGGAGGTAGTCTAGAAGGTTGGGGAGTTCTAGCCAGTTTAGTGAATAGAGGGCAGAGCAATGGTGGGAGGTGTGTTTGGCTTTGATGGCGAATTTAGAAATTTTATTATAACAACTTTCCATTTTTGAGGAAAGGGAGGCAGATAAGTTAGTTAATAGAGGGGCGCCATACAGTAGTGAGGGAAGAAGATAGGTAGTGGCGAGGGTTTGTCTAGAAGAAGGAGAGAGATAGTGAATGTTTCTATGTAGCAGGCCAAGTTTTTGATGTGTCTATATCTTTGATCAGGTTGACTACAGGAATGTAAATCCTCATTCTGCAGCCTAAAAACCCACATGACTAAGCTTGATAAAGTTCAGAGATTCCTAACAAGAAAATTCAAGGGTTGGAAAAAGAGAAATGTACTGACAGGCTACAGTAACTGTTTTTGTTCTATTTATTCTGCATACTACTTAGAGAGGACATTGTATGGTATATTAAGCTATGTCTGACACATTTCTGTACTACCCCATTTCCACCTGAAAAATTGCAACTGAACTGTAAAAGCACAGCCGATAAAACCTTCTGCTTAAAACTGAAAAAAAAGAGAAGAAAACTGTGACAGATTCAAGAAGAAAACTGTGTGACAGATCAAAGATTCAAGACACAACTCCCAAAAATTTGGAACCCCTGCTCACAATAAAACTGTGGATCCTACATAAATAATTTAAAAACATAGTGATAAACACATGTATGCAGGCAGTAAAAAACACCAGCACATTATTACTGCTCAAGTTTCTTGATCTATTTGTGAGCTTGACAAAATCTGTGTACCAACACCTATGAATAACACTAGGCTGCACGTTGATTGCTAAGTCTGTGAATGACACCTGTACTCTTCTCATTGGAAGGTCAGCATGCTCATAGGTAGGGTTGGCCTTTGTTCAACTGGTGTTTCATGGCACCCACCTCCCCCCAAACACCACCTGGTGCCCCCATCTTGGTCTACCTACACATCCCAGATTACTTTTTACTTCCTTTTCTCACAATTTCCCTTACGCTTCATATTTTCCTGTATTCATTCAATATATTTTCACTAGACAAGACTGATCTAGTTAATCATGTATGAAACAACTACATTTAGCTGTGGTTTGAGACGCTCTGAAGTGCATTTTACATTTTTACACTTTTTCATCCAACGATGGTTTGAATAAAAATCATAATTAAGGAAGGAAATTTAGTCCTGCTCTTTAACTTTGTTTTTTTCCCCTGAATCCATTTAACACATCCTAACTGACCGAGACTACACTGTACTAACTGCAGTAGATATAACTGAATTAAGAGGGGGTTATAGATGCCCCGAAGTGTATTTTACAGTTTTTTTAAACAACCTTTTCATCCAATGATGACCTGAGGAAAAATCATGACTAAGGGAAGAAATTCAGTCTTGTTCTGCAGCCATGGTTTTTCAGAATCATTTTAACACACGCTGACCAAAATTAAACCACAATAACTAAATTAAGCTGGGGGTCTAGTGGGCTCTATGTATCCAAAAGGCACAGATTTATAAATGTTTTGAGGTGTGTTTTAGAGCTTTTTCCATCCTTCTGATTGAATGAATGCATAAATAAAAGTCATCCATAAGGAAAAAAAATGTATTTTTTTTTATTTAAGGAGGACATGAGTTGTATCGAAAGATTACTGCTCAAAGTTAACCAAACAGCAGTGTATAATAAACATAGAAAGCACATGCATGTGGTGATACATAAATCATATCTTGAAAAAGTACTTGCCTCCTTACACCACCTTAAAAAGGCAGTCACTTTTTGTGCATCCCCACCCGCTGTTCAAATGGGTTTCAAATTAAGGGACACATGGACAAAATCATATACACACACAAATATACATATATGTATATATACACATAGACACACACACATGGGCATTCCTCTCTCACCATCAATCATTCAAAGCCACTCTCAAACCTGAGAGAAAGTGGCGTGCAATGTTTAAAGTAAGTTATGCCTTTACATCATCTTTGTTTCATGGAAACAGCAGCAACACATTAAAGTACTGCAAGCTGCTTCAAATAAATGACAGTAATCCTACAAATGCACAACAGTTCAGCAAAGTCAGACAGTGATTCTTTAAACCAAGTAAACAAGAGGATCAGTTACTTTCAACAGACAGCTTCCACCTCCATCCAGCAGTTACAATTAAACATGACATCCTTGAACTGTATTTCAGCTTTGCTCCATGGAAACAGTCGCTACATTTTTATGTAGTCCATGTTCCCCTTAAACAAATGACAGTAATCATGCAAATTCAGAATTATGAGTCATATTTCACCAAAGACAGGATACCATTTTATGTAGAACAACAAGTTTTGCATTGACAAACATTTTCTAGATAAAAGCATAGAACTACAATATCTAGCATTTTTGACCGATTGCAATCCTTAGTGGTTTACCAGGTTAAAAAGTATAGGAGGGACATGCCTCTTAACCTTTTAGCACAAGAAATCTGGACAATGTCAAAAATAATTGGGGGAAGTGCAAAAATTAGTGCCATATTTTAAATATTGTTTTTATAAACTTAAAAAATTGCTATAAAAGGTTTTGTGCGCTAGCATGCATTTTCTGTACAATATATGGAGTCTGAAACTGAAATGACTGCCATTGTATGTGGTAAAACAGAGATGTTCTGCAGAATCAGGGACAGCTGAGGACCAGCCCACAAAAGATTTGGCTGTCTGCCAGCAACAATAAAAAATGTCTATATATATATATATATATATATATATACACCCATACACATATATATATATATATATATATATATATATATATATATATTTATACACACACACACACATATATATATATATATATATATATATATATATATATTATACACACACATATATATATATATATATATATATATATATATATATATATATATATATATATATATATATATATATATATATATATATATACACATATATAAATATATATATATATATATATATATATATATATATATATAGATATACACACACACACACACACACATATATTTACCTCGCACCATTACCAAACTTCTCATTTTGAATTTTTTGAATTCTTTCTCTGTCCCACCTTTGACCTACTCAATTCATTGTTTTTGGAGGTCATGGGCAGTAGGAGCAAAAGACCATACAAACAGAAATGCAAAAACTACAGTACTTCCTCCCTAGGCTGTCTCTCTCACTGCAGGGACACTTTTCTGGTATTTATTTTTTGTACTAAAGAAACCATTTCTTTACTACAAAAAATAGATAGTGGAAAAAGCCCTACTCCACCCACTAGAGTGGCACCCTAGGTAGCCGCCTAGTTGGCCTATGCCTAAGGCCAGCTATGCTCTGGGGCTCTCAGACAGGTCCTGGAGGAGGAGGTGAGGGTCAACATTTCCTGCCAGTCTATCTGCCCAACTAACAAGCTGCAAGCACTGTTACAAGTCATAGGGGTTCTACCTGGGTTTGTAGTAAATGGATGAAAAAGAAGTGTCTTGGGAGTAGCCATGATTAAAAGTTCCTCGATCACATGGAAGTAAAGGACACACATGATCTGAATTTCCATAAGTAGCCAAATTCTGCAAAGTAGGATAACAGATTATTACTAGGTTCAAGGAATGCAGGGCAGAACTGTACAACCAACATTACTGTGCAGCAGTAAATGCCAGACATTTTAACAGATATTTTCATTCTAAAGTATTACACTACATAAATCTGTCATGAAACAAGCATAATTCCTGCATTTTTAACACATAAAAAATCTGAGAGTCTGTAGAAAATTGTTTAATCAACCAGTTCAGCTAAATGCAGGCAATTCACTTGCACAACTCTTAATCAAAACTTAATCTATCCCTTAAGTAATATTTGCAAGAATAAACTGGCTAATGCTAACATTTCATAATCCTCTAAAATGGCACTGGATTGTCAAGCTATGACAGGGAACAGATTTTACAGTATCCATGTAGCTATAACTTATCACATCTTAAATAAATATTTTGTGAAAATAGACTTTGGAGTATGACCATTATTATTATAAACAAATAAATAGTTGTAGAAATCATCTAGATATTCATAACTGTTCTTTTATTGAAATTCATTTTAAAACTCAAAGCAAAAAAAAACTGTTGAAACAATATTTAAAAAATATGACTTTGATACAGATGATATGTTAAAATACTGCATATCTAAATTAAGCATATAACTCCAGTGGGAGTAATTAAAAAAAAAAGATAAAATGCTCAGAATAGAACTTGTAACTATGCAACACTTCAGTACACAAGAACTTACATACATAACGTGTAACAAACTTACTGTCAGAATGCCCACTTCATTTTTTTTTTAATTCTAACAATGAACACTTTTAAAAGAAAACATATGACAAGAACATGTAAATATTTATTACAAGAGTATGAGAAACAGAAGTCTAATGTGAAGAGACACATTTATTTTCCCACTGCAGACCACTGCACACAAAAGTGTCCAATTATCGCACTAACAATAAGATCTTTCTCGTTTTTCCTGACATGGATCCCAAACTAAGTCAAGATGCCTTTTTTGATCTTCCTTGTTGACAAAATTTCATAACATCTTTCAGCTGCAGTGAGGCTGTAAACACATTTCATGACAGCATGGGAAAAACTGTCAACATTATTCACAGCTACCATTTGTACGGTGCTCCCATGACACACACACACATTGGTTATTAAAGTGGCTTCTTTTTCTATCTACTCCCTTATGTTGACATTTACATACACTTCTCAAACCATGGGATGGCCTGTGCCTTGATTGTGGGGGCTTTCTCTTCTAAAGTCATATTCTGCAAGGCCCAAGTCTCCTTCAGTAAGATTTTCCTTGTCTGTGGTTCCTGTGCTCTCATTCCCTGGATAAGAACCTTGATCTGAGGCAGGTGTGCCAGCTTCATAATTGACTGTGAGTTCATCATGACTGATAATGCAGTCTGTGTCATCTTCTTCCTTTAATTGTTCCTGATTCTGTAGCAAAAATCACACAAGAGAGTTTAAGTTAGAGTAGAATGAGATATTGCATATCACTTCTTCTGCATACAAAAACACAATCTATGGTACAAATGAAACACAAAATAAGCCCCCACTCCAGCATCAAACATGAAGATAAGCCAAAGACTGCTACCTAAAAGTGAAGTAAGTGACAGATTAAATGCTAAATGAAATCACTTTCCACAAGATATTACAAATAAAACTGAATATACCCAGTCTAAGACTAAACAGGCATATTTTTACTGCTGCTTCAATAAGAATGGCTAACAATCACTACTTTCACAGCCCTCTTGTAGACATCAGTAATAATTCCATGTTTAGTGAAAACTGCAAGAAAAACCCAACCATGGTCATCTACTTGTTTTAAAGACCCCCATGTTTCTGAAGTACAGCCAAACTATCCACTTATGATGTGCTGATGAGATCAATAAAAGGCCAAAACATGCATGTCCACAGCTAGTGGGGTTTGGTTTTATTGGCCTGAATGTAACCAGGAGCGGCCTTAATTGGTGCCCTAGGAAAAAGGGCTTCATGGTGCCCCCCACCACACTACTGGTGCCCCCATCCTAGTCTACCTACACCAAATAAATACTGGAAAAGCGCCCCTGCTAGACCGCCGCCCTAGGCGGCCACCTAGTTGGCCTATGCCTAAGGCCAGCTATGAATGTAACAATAAAGACTTAAAAAGTAAAAAAGTCATGGACATTTAGAAGCCATGTAGCTGAAACACTTGATGTCCTTAAGGGGTCATTTGCATATATTCCACAGGCCCCCACTACTGAAGGTTGAAGGTATCACACAGTGAAAACTCTAGATTTGCTGGATTTTTCTTGCAGTTTTTACTGAGTGGTTTGTCTGTCCTTTTTTCCATTTTAGTTAACACATATGCACATATATATTTAGCACTTGTATACCAAAATAAAATTACACTTGTAGGCCTCAATAAAACTTCATCTGATGTTAAGACCCATCCACAATCTCTTTTTCCCATTTTTATACATGGGGTTGTTTTGTCATATCAACAGGGGCCATCATCTACAGTCAATCTTCACAAAGCTGGGTGGTTAACGCTGCTGTACTTGTTCTTCTGTGCCAGATACAAACATGTGCACCCACATCTAAGCTCAATTTAGTATGACATAGTCACAAAAACAGATTTAGCAGTGCAGCATATTAACGTTCCTTATCTGTTCTGTATCAAACTAAATACGTTTTTCTCATGCTCTCTTTAACTCTCATTTTCCTTCAAACTACAATGGTTCTGAAGATGTCTCTATGACAAAAGCGCTTAACCGGCCTTGCTAACCATTTTGTTAGTTGTTTTTACTTTTACTTCAATGTTATTTCAATAAATATCCTACATCCAAGTGCGGGCTACTGGTTGTGGATTTTATTATCAAACTAAATATGTTTTTCTCCTGCTCTGTTTAACTCTCATTTTCCTTCAGACTACAAATTTCTATTCTTCTCTATATCTAGTCACCAAAAAACCTATTCTTCTCAGTTGCTTTTTTTTTCCTGTTTTAAGTTTAAATCCCACATATTGTACATATTGTCAACATGCCCCATTTCTCTTCTGAGTATACAATTATGTCATTACTCAGTTGCACCTTATTGTACTAAACTGTACTTTAACTTCCGTGTCCTTATTTATAATGCATAAAAACTATATTGCAGATTTTATGTTGTGGATGCATTTCAATCACTGCTTTACTGCAGTTAACACATCAAAAATAGATGAATAATATAATTAACAGTTACATCTCCAGAAAAAAAACTCTTTCTGCCTATCACAACAAACACTCTGCAACACTACTGTGCAGAAACAAATGTATATACAGAAACTGAATGTGCTGCTGAGTCTTTAAACATTACTTAATGTATGACACAGAAACTGAATGTGCTGCTGAGTCTTTAAACATTACCTAACGTATGATACAGAAACTGAATGTGCTGCTGAGTCTTTAAACATTACTTAATGTATGATACAGAAACTGAATGTGCTGCTGAGTCTTTAAACATTACTTAATGTATGATACAGAAACTGAATGTGCTGCTGAGTCTTTAAACATTACTTAATGTATGATACAGAAACTGAATGTGCTGCGGAGTCTTTAAACATCACTTAATGTATGATACAGAAACTGAATGTGCTGCTGAGTCTTTAAACATTACTTAATGTACAATACAAAATTATAACTACAAAAGGTACTACTACTACCTTCTGTAGCATCACTTATAAATACTAAACTACAAGAACATACTAATTTAAAGAAAATGGAAATAACACAAAATACCAAAAGTTTGCTAAACAGTGCAAAAGTTTGCAAAATATTCTGTTGCAACACTACAATGCATTCTGTAAGCACCTACTATCTATCTGTATTATTGTTAATAATAATAAAGTATTTTATAATAAAGTATTATTATAACTATTTACAGCATTACTGAAAATTCACTGCAATTATTTTATTGCTAGCCTTTATACTGTTATATGTCCCTATTAAAGGCTGAAAAATGTGCTAGGAACAGCACACCTACCTGTTGAATTAATAAATTACATATATCTGTAAATACACACAAGTAAAACTGATGTAGCAAACTGTTTAAACAGCAAGTTATGTAGCTATGTCAAAATTCATGAATCTGTATGATAAACAAGACTCCTAATATGCAAAATGCAAGTTTTATCTCACTTATCCTGATCATTTTGTAAATGCATATCTATTACCCTACCAGAGGACAATGAAGAAATTTTGACAGACTGGCATTCTGAATTAAATTAAGTCCAGATTATTTATTTAATTCTCTTAAACCCTATGACATTGCATTGCCTTTCATTATACCAAATATTTGGCAGCACCGGTTCTACAACATGTAATAGGTTAAATAATTATACACAAGAAGTAGAAAGAACCCATAGTAATCAAGAACCAATAAGAAGTGAGTGGCAAAGTCACATATGGAAACATGTGTCTGACTTTTGCTGTTACATTCAGTACTGTGGACTTCAGATAGTCCCAATGGCCAAAGTAGCTGGTTAGATCTGTAGGTGTAGAATTCAATACAGCATGCCTGGAACTGTGGGACTTTAGTTCAAATGGAATGCAGCACAGGAAGATAGCAAGACAGCAGTGTCACTTCTGGACAGACCTGTTATGTTGTCCTATGGTCATGCCCTGCTGAAAAACGTGCATGTCTAAGAGCAGAACAAGTCAGCTATCAGGAGACTGACAGCGACTATGGCATTGCTGATAGCTGGGTAAGTGGCCCACTACCCCTACCAGTATTTACATTATGCACCTTCAAAGTACACTTGAACTTTCTACTCAGGTAAAGTCAGTATCTTCATCCATTCACTGCATCAGTTTTGCCCCACATCCTAAAAACAATCCGCCTATGCCAACTGGTTGTTGAAAACAGTTCATGCATTTCTAATGAAGAACTTTTCTTCTGGGAGTCTCCTTTGTAAGAAAGCCTTTGGCTGAGTGGAAATAAGCCAGTTAGCAATACAAAATAAATATCATTTAAAGAGGACAGGAGAAAGAAACTGTTGCAAAAAAGAGTAAAATCCCATGATTGGAGGAACTCCCTGGTCAGTCTTAGTAAGAAGCTGAGATCTCTCATAAAATCCTCCAAAGCTAGTTATGAAAACTAAATCACCACTGATTCAAAAGACAACCACAAAGCATTCTATAACTATGTCAAGAATCTCAATGGCAACACCCAGGTCTGTTCTGAGTTACAGCACAATGACACTAAATATACAGAACCAATTGATATTGCCAAAATCCTGGCAGATAGGTTCAGTGCTAACTTTACCCCCCTCTCAACTCCTAAAGGGCCCATCTCTATACTGGAAGAATGTAACGTTCCTGTAATCACGGCTGCACAGGTAAAAACCACACTCTCCAAAGCCAAGAACACAGCATCCATGGGACCTGACAACATCCCAGGCTGTGTTCTACATGAACTACAGAATGAACTGACACCCCACCTAAGCACTAAGTTCAATCATAGCCTCACCTCAGGCTTTGTGCCCACTGAATGGCGCACAGCAACGGTTATCCCACTCCATAAAGGGGGAGCCACCACGGACCCCGGGAACTACCACCCCATTAGCCTAATGAGCCTGGTTGCAAGGCCATGGAACATATCATCATGGAACTTATAAAACAAAGACATTGGTAATCTCCAAACTCTGGATCCCACCCAGTTTGGGTTTGTAAAATGCAGATCATGTCTCCTAAACCTGATAGAATTCTTTGAAGCAGTCACCAAAGCCATAGACAAGGGTAAGGTGGTTCACACAGCCTATCTAGATCTCGCCAAGGCTTATGACACCATCCCCCACTCTGGAATTATAGATAAACTCACTAAACTAGGTACAAATCCCTATGTCACAAGATGGGTTGCCAACTGGCTCACTGACAGAATCCACACTGTGAAAGTAGCAGACTCCATATCTGATTTCAGACCAGTGACAAGTGGAGTACCACAGGGTTCAGTCCTGGGCCCTCTCCTGTTTGATATCTACTTTTCTGAAGTCCAGGTTAACACGGAAGGTCTTCGGCAAACGAAGTTCACAGATGACTGCAAACTAGAAGTCATAATCGAAACTCCTAATGATGTGGACATCCTATAAAAGGGCCTCACTGAGACAGATACCTGGTGTTAAAGCCCTGGCCTCAAGCTCAATGCCAAAAAGTGCACTGTCATCCCCTTTGGTAAAAACTCTTTACCCATGAGCTACCACATAGGTGGTAGTCTACTTAACACCGAAAGTGTGATAAGAGACCTTGGGACACAGATGGACAGCAGTCTCTCCTTTGATAATCACATCGCCACAGTAGTCAGGAAATCCTTCTACATGGCACACCTCATCACAAAAGGTTTCTCATCCAGGAAAAAAGAGGACATTGTTCCCCTCTACTCGTCACTCATTAGACCCATTATAGAGTACAACGCCCCTTTTGGTATGTACCTCGCAAGACATCTATAACAACTGGAAAGGCTGCAGAAATACCTCACAAAGAGGATTACCAGCCTCAAACAGATGTCCTACGCAGACCATCTCAAAAAACACCAGCTTTACTCCATCACATATCACCTACTCAGAGGCGATCTCTGTCTAACATACAAAGCTATGTCAAACCCAGAGCTGTTGGACATGCTCCACTTAAAGAAATCCCAGTCCCTCCGAGCTATACGCTTTAGGGACCTAAACCTTGTCACCAGAATAAACAGAACATGGTGGAGGGATAGATTCCTGTCCCAGAGACTTCCCATACTCTGGAACAAACTACCTATCTATATCAAACAAAGCTCCTCATTAGCACTCTTCAAGAAAAATCTTGATGATTGGATGGGAAATAGGAAATTCACCCTAGGGATCACCTCTGTGGCTCTGCTCAACAGGGGCACAGGAAAATAATTTTCTTGGGTGGTGAAAGCCAGGGTACCTTTTTGGCTAGGCTTATATAGGCCCTGGGGCCAATAGCCAAGTACCTACCTATGAACCTATGACAGCAACAAATGAGGAGTAAACGTTAAAGAAAGATAACATTCAACAGTAAATACTACTCCATGCTGAAATAAACCATTCATATTTTTAAAAGTGGCATTAAGTGTTGAAGCTCTCATTTGAACAGGAGATCAGCAATATGCACTTTAAATAAATCAGAATATAGCAGTGCCAATAAAAGCCTAGTGTAAAATGTGTGGGCTAGGTGGCTGGAGAAAAACATACATGAATAACTAAAAAGCAGCATTCTCAGAAAGGGCTGTTACAATGTTTAACACATGAAGCCAGCAATCATAATAAAAAAGTAAGTCTGTAAAGTTATGGGCAAAGTTAGTCCAGTATACAAACCCTTTGTGGTTTCCTTAACTTATTAGAATACGTTAATTGAATGTACATTCTCTGGTCAAAAAGACATAAATTTACAAATATAGAAACTGAGCTGTTCATGTGATGTGACAAACCTAGGACAGACAACCACAATTAAGAAATCTAAAAAAACAATGCATGCTTATAGCTGTGTTGGTTGCTGTAGGAATAGAAATGATGAAACAAAATAGAAACTCCCACAGTATGCATGATTCAATCTGTACTAATCTCTGCACTGCAGTCGGAATAACTTATGTCACTGTCTGCATGACAAGAGCTGAATACTGGAGACACATGTGTCTGTTAACACTGGAATACAGTGTTAGTCACATACAATCCATGATTGACCTAATGTAACATGCAATGGATTATGTAGCCTGTCCACAAACGACAATCTTATCTTCTTTACAAAACTGGATACAGTCAGTTATCAACATGGCAAACATATTCCATCTCATGTAGAAATTAATTACAACAAAGCAGTCAAGCAGGAGGCACATTTCAGTTTACACTTTCAGAACAGGTTTTGTCCGAGTACCCTGATTGTGGAATACAGGTGTCCATCTCCTCTCCCTAAGCATCTATACATGACACTTTTCTGGATGCATGCATGTGTCGACATACACAGTAATTCATACTGCAGTTCACATGTTTTGTGTTTATCTCCAAAAATGACCCGTCAGCTTGTTGAACTCAATGAAAAAATGTATAAATGTTATATGCCATTTGCGAGTTGTTTAAATGACCAAGCTTTAGTCCAGAAAATTCTAAAGCAAAAGTGAATGAAGACAATACTGCAGGCTTCTCGGTGCAGACAGATGGAGCCCTGACTATGATACATGTCCCATGTTCAATTAATCGACCAGATATTGGTGCAGCTGGGTGAGGAGAAAGGAATGATGACATTCTGGAAGCTCACCTCTCTGTGGTGGGAAAGACGGGGACATACAGTGGATATAAAAAGTGTACACACCTCTGTTAAATGCCAGATTTTCGTGATATAAAAAAATGAGACCACAATAAATCATTTCAAAACTTTTCCCACCCTCAATGTGACCTATAATATGTACTATTCAATTGAAAAACAAATCTGTTAGAGGAAAAATATAATAAATAAAAAACGTACAATAAGCTGGTTGCATAAGTATGCACACCCCTAAACTAATACTTTGTTTGTAGCACCTTTTGATTATTGCGAAACAAAACATCTTGAATTTTCAAAAAAATAAATATATCATCCAAAAATCGGTAGTAGCAGTACCAATTCATAGCATAAGAACTAGATGATACGATTTTTCTTTCCAAAGTGAACAACACTAGATTTGCATAAATGAGGGCACAACTTACCCCAAAGTGACTCACTTTATCTGTTTGTAATATTCACATTTGAACATTACAGAATTATAATCTATTACTATTTCCGTAAGATCTACCAAAAAGTTAACAGCTACATTATCAAAAGATGTAAGTTTTCTAATAGCTTCTGAAAAGAGTTCTACCCAATATCATGAGGAATCAAAGTAAACAGATCCACAATGTCGATAGTAGAAAAACTATCACCCACTTCTGCCACAAAGGGTCTAATTTTTGATAAAAAAAATCCCAAGAATCCCTTAATATATGTACCACTGTGCCAATACTGTCCTTCAACATCCTATCTATAAACACAACTAAGGGGTACGTTTTAGAGTTGTTAGCACATACCAATTAATCTGTAAGGCTGGCAAGAAATGTCTTTGTGGACTTTTGGAATTCCAAATACCACTGGTACACAAGGAAATTTATTAATTAAAAAAATGATAGGAGGCTAAATCTATAACACCCTGTGTCAACGCTTCCTCTAAAAATAAATCAATTCTCCTATAAGCTATAAATATTTAATTTCTAAAAACAGTACTATACTTCTCGGTGTCTTGTAAAAGATTATAGACAGCTCTCACATAATAATCTTCTTTGTCTACTAAGACTATTCCCCTGCCTTTATCAGGTTTCATTACTCTGATAGAATGGTTGTTTTTTTATTTCTCCCACAATAACCCTTTCTTCTTTTGAAAGGTTGGAGAATCTTGGTCCTTGGGAATATTTTAACCTAAAAAGTTCTTTCTCACACACTTTTTCAAATGCTGCAATAGTAGAATTTAATGGTGGGTTAAATAAACTCCTCTTTTTCAACTTACTGCACATAGTACTCTTATTTACCTTACCATCAATATGAACTGTACTTTCAATGGGTAATTTGTTCTCAAAGTAAGTCATAAAATGTAACTTCTGAGTATACAATCTACGTTCTGTCAAGGGGTCCACTATATTAGATCTGGGGATGGGTACAAACTTAAAACCCTTCCTAAAGAGGGAGAAGTGCATGTGTGTGTAACATGGGTTACCATAGCACCACCATGACTTTCTATAATGTCTGAATCAACATTAGTCTGATTAGGGCTAAAAATATTAGTCCCTAATTCTTCCAAAATCTCTTCCCTCCCCCTCTCCCTCTCAATGTCCCCCTCCTCCGTCCCCTGTAATTGTATGTCTGACCTTCTAAAAAACGTTATTACCCCTTTTATTCGCCAACCTCTCAGATCTCCTGAGGGGTGGATATTCTTGTTTATAATCCTGTCCATTAAAATTGGATACACCCTCATCATTTACTTCTTCATCTATCCTACCAGGTGGACCCTCCCAAGAAAAATTTTCCTCATGTACCATGCTAGTATTGTTCTGGAAAGGAAGCAGGGAGTATGCTCTCTGTCTGGCATAATCATCCTTGTCTCTGATCAACTTTTCTTTACGTTTTAAATTTAAACATACCTGCTACTCAACTGTATCAAAAATGTCTCTATATTTACCCTTGTATTGCTCAAACAGTAAATCATCGGTATTTTTTTATTTAAATAATTCATTTCATTAAATAATGCAAGTTTTTTGTTATTAAAATTAATAATAAAATGCATCAACTCAAATCCAAATTTATCAAACATTTCTAGAATTTCTTTATGTACATCTGTTCCTGCCGCTAAGCCCTTGGGGTATTTGAAAACCCTTAACCCCTTAGGAACTAACTTAAGCCGCAAACATTCAGTCAAATATGAATTGTCCATCTGAAGAGTGTGGACTTTAAGCATCTTAGCTTTAAATTCATCAAGTACACTTTGCAGACTTGAAAATGTTTTTATAGCACCATTAGTTTGCAAAGAGAAGCCCTTCTTGAACCACTCGTGTAGGTCAAATACTCTCCTTTCTCCAAAATCTGTGTAACTAGCCCCATTAATAACACTATTAGCCATGTTGAAACTAAATTTCCACAAGACAAACTCTGCGACAACCACAGATGTAGTATGGACCTTCAAACACCACTCCAAACAATGACCTTCAAACACCACTCCAAACAATGAACTTATTGGAGCTTGGGGCCCCAGACTCTGAAATACACCTCATCGGTGAACTTCTAGATATTATATTATCAAATAATTATATAACATCTGACAAGAAGTTTTTCTTGCAAAAAGTGGGGGTAGCCATGGGGTCCCCAGTTGGAGCTAGTTTCTTGAACTTAGTTCTGGCCTATTCGGAGAAGAAGTACATGTACAAAAAAAAACACAATTCAGGGATATTGTTTGTATTTGCACTCATTTTTTGGAAGACATTTTTGTGTTGTTTAAGGGGGGAGAAGTAGAAGCATCAAACCTGATTGAGTACCTGAATAGTACAACTAACTTTTTGAAATTTACTTATAGTTTCAGTTCTAAAAGGATCTCGTATTTAGATGTTGACCTGAGAAAGGATTACGATAATCACTGCTTTGCAGCTTCCGATACATATTCCAACTCATTCCTGTATTATACTAGCTGCCATCCCCCATCACAAAAATGAGCAGTAGTGAAGGACAGCTGGTATGAGCTGCAAGGATGGTATCTGACAACAGTGAATTTATATTAGAATGTGAAACGTGGGAAAGTATGTTTACAAAAAGAGGATACCCTAGAACCATGGTTAGGGAATTAGTGCAGGAAGTGCATGGAAAAAATTGAGAGGCATTTACAAACCCATACTGAGTGCAGACAGTAGACAAACTCCAGAAAACCTGCTTAATGGAACTGAATCCAAGTCCAATAAGCAGGGGGACACAATTAGATTTATTACAACATACAGTATTGATATCCATAGAATTCTAGAGATTATAAATAAAAACTGGAAGTTTATCAGTTCAGACACCACTATAACAAGTAGATTAAAGGGTACACCGAAAGTAGTATTTACAAGAGGAAGGAACCTCAAAACTATTCTTGAGACATCTAAACAAAAGTCTAGTGTAGGAAGTCAGGGTATGTACAAATGTGGTATGTGCAATTATTGCGCACACATAGAGGTAGGTAAAAAATTTTCTATAAGAGGAAGAAATTACTCTACGAAGAACAAATACAATTGTAACTCGAAGGGAGTAATTTATCTAGCACAATGTCAGGTTTGCTCCGCGTTCTACATAGGCAAAACTGATAGAAAACTGCGGGAGAGAACATACGAACACTTGTATAACATCAGAAGAAATAACCAAGTGAACGTATTGGCTAGACACATTGGAGTACATACAAATCATATTTTCAAATTTAGGATTATTGATGGCATTCCTCCCGATATAAGGGGAGGGCCTGATGCACTTTTATTGGACAGACTAGAATTATTGTGGCAACTACGTACACAAGCTTGCCACCAACCCGGTTTAAATGAAAACTATACAATAAAGTGTATTTTAAAATTGAAGAGCTTACTTAGATAGATCAACATACTTTGTAGTGAGGCTCCCCTTACTTATTTATTCATTTTTCTATTTCTATTTATTTTTCTACATTTATTATGTGTCTGTAGAAAAAGTTTTATGATGGCGCTATTATTATTATATATGCCATACTCTTTACTACTATTTGTAGTAGGTGTGGAAACTGTTTCTTGGTTTTCATTTATGTATTAAATTGTATATTTGTCCTCATAGCCGTGCTAGTGTAACTTTTTTATGTCCTAGGACTTGGGATTAAAGTAACTTATTGTAGCATATATTTTAGGTACTTACGCATTATCGCAACCAGATTTCGGAAGTCAAACAATTCCTCTTGTTTGTGCAAAACGATGTCTGGTAACCTAAGAAGGGAAGTGTAAACTCTTCACCACTATTGTGTCCAAGTGGTTTTGACATACAAAGAGGTATAACGTGAAAATGTATCTTTCTGGGGAGTGTCCGTTCCTGATCTATAGATAGGAGCGGTGCTTCTCAGCCATAGTTAAAGTTAGAAGTCATCATGATGAAAGTCAGCGCATTCCCCACAAGACAGCCGACCCTTTCAGACACTTTTACATGTACACTGTCTCATCATTGACTGTCATTTTGGGGGATATGTGTGAATCAGTCAGCATTTATAGCACATGTTGCCAGTACTGTGACTGGTTCAGATTAGCAGAACTGTCTGTGTGAAGCAGGAAAAGATCTGACACCCCTGGCACAGGAGCTCCGCTAGTGAGAAAGGTAGCAGTCAGTGAGGGATCACTGTCCCGTTACTCAGTAGTTGTTACAGGCGTCTGTGTTTTCAAGGAGTACTGCCCCTGAACAGTTAGATGGTATGTCCCTAAATAACTTGCCTTTGCTGAGGTTGTGCTCAGGAATGTGGGAATTGTGATGGAGTGTAGCACTGTACAGGTTGCAGAACAAACAAGACATGTGCCCCAGGATCAGAAAAATTGACCGCTGTTCCTCTTTGGCCGCCATATCCACTGTGACCCACTACTACTTACTTGCTTACACACCCCTTTCAAGGTTAAGGAGCATGTTTTCGCAGAAACGTTTCCATTTCTGCCACTCTGTAAATCTGGTTGCGATAATACGTAAGTACCATGTTTTATTAGTTAGATTTCATAACAATAGTGTAGCTGCACTACCTGGGCATATTAAGTAACTGTCATATAAGTCTGAATGTATTTTTGGATGGGTGTTCTTATTTTTTACTTGTTATTTATTTTTAGGAATTTCAAGAACTGTTTTAAAAAGTTATTTTATTCTTCGGTCATGTACTTTTAGAATTTTATTTAATAATCAGTAAGGTTATATGTTTTTGATATCTCATCTTGTAATATTGTGTTGAATTATGCAAGTTGTCTTGGAGAATAGTGGTGCAATTACATAGTAGAATGTGGGCAGTGTTTACTGCCTGAACAAAAAAGCTCCGCCCTTAATTGAGAACAAACTCATTAATGAGCCTAATTAACTATTCGAATGCATTCTGGTGAATGATAGGTGTTTGGGAGTCATGTAAATTTTTAAAGTTTGATTTAAATATATTGACGTTTTCTTTTTAAATTTGTCTGAGGAAGTCTCTGTAAGAACAGAGACGAAAAGCGCTTTACAATAAACTTGTGTCTTTTTGCACTGTTTGGAGTGGTGTTTGAAGGTCCACACTACATCTGTGGTTGTCACTATTAGCCATGTTGTTTGTTGCAGCTGCCGATTTTCCATTCAAAATCTGCAAACCGGAAGAAGACTGAGAAGCCGTATTGAGAACGGAATGATTACTACCATTCTGGAGTGATTCAACAGTAGCCTGTAATGAATCGCACTTTTGAGACAAAAGTGCTATTAATTGAGTCCATTCTCCCTGACTGTAGCTGACACGCTATTCTGAATTATGGAGCACATTCTGTGATACAGTTCCTCCGAAATTATGGATTCCTGAAACACCACCCGGCCTCTCCATGATAGTGGTATATTCTTCACTCGAATGGTCACCACTACGTAACAAAACTCCAAAACAAACAAAAAGTGGTGAAAAATGTGTAAAACACAAAACTACAAAATCTAAAATCACTCACTAACATGTTCAGCAACTGGAATAACCACACACGATAATTTTTTATCTCATTTAAATGATGCTACTTCATGTTTATCATTCATGGAGCAATACGGTACTGATTTAAGCAATTATTTAGATATAACTATTTTCAAACTGGAAGGGATAGCAGATTATGTTTCAAAGTATATAGGAAACTTACATTTTCGAAGAGCTTTTTGGAATATCACAGCTGCTACTCATACCATATGAAAAAGAACACTGTCAAGGGGCAGTTGGTTAGAGCTGCAAGTATGTCTTCAGAAAGCTCATTGTTTAGAGATGAAATAGAAACTCTTAGATTATAGTTCCTAGAAAGAGGTTACCCGAACAATTTTTTAAGTAAGACCATTAATGAAGTGGTGAACCTATGGGGTACCAGATTTATACCATTACTTATGGAACCCAATTTTTTATTGGATAGTGTACATGTAGTAATAGATCAGAAGGATCAAGTACAATCTCCCAATACCAATTTTTCACATGCTAGGGTGGTCACGTTTAACCACAAGCCGAATGAGGTTAAGAAAATTTTGAGACAAAATTGAAATATTTTTAAGGGGGATGAGCATTTATATAAAGTATTTGGCCCTAATCCCCATTTTGTTTACAAAATGGCTCAAAATGAGGAAACAGGCAAAGGGACAAGCTCAACTAGTGTAAATCTGAAAGGAACGAAAACATGTGGGATGTGTCATGAATGCCCTTATATTATTGATAAAAACATGGCAGTTTTTGTTTAACCTGAGGAGTTTGTAAGATTAGCTCATAGCAATTGTGCCACCAAAGGGGTGATACACATTGCAATTTGCCAAACATGTAACAGTTTTTATGCTGGCAAGACTGAGTGCAAATTGAGGAAGAGAATATATGAGCATGTGTACGCCACTTCTAGGAAAAATACCAACAATGCCCTATATAGACATGTACAGGATTGTGAAAATTTTATTAATTTCCATTTTGGAATATTAGAAATTGTCCCTCAAGATAATATGAGAGGAGAAGACTGGGAGACATGGGTTGAACTTAGAGAACCATACTGGCAGCTAAAGTTGTATGCTACTGGGGTGAAAGGTTTGAATGAATGTGTCTCTATTTTACCTGTATTAAAATATCATGCTGCTCAACTTTAAGTTTTAAATGCTTCAGCTATGATTGATACAACAAGTTTTATCATTTTTATTTGTTGTGATTTTCATGTGTTTCAATACTTTTTATGCATTACTAGATTTTCCTAGTATGTATTTTTAAATGATTTATGTTTAATAACATGGCACTTTAAATTGTCATTGATCTATGGGAATCCAATCATAGTGTTTGGTTTAAGATTGGCAGTCAATAAAAGATGTGCCTTCATAGGTTCATAGGTTGATACTAGGCTATCAGCCCTAGGGCCTATACAAGCCCAGCCATAACAATTCCCTGGCTATTTCTTCCCACACTATTTACTTCCCTGGACCCCTGTCATGATTTGCAGTCCGAAAAAATAATGGCACTGTTTGTGTCAGTTATGGATTATGAGATATCAAGATATCATCACAGGGTGGAGATATGGTCAGAACTATCGAGGAATGGCAATGAAGTATTTCCAAGCAGTTCTGATTAAGTCCAGTGGGATTGGATGAAAGCGCTAAACCATTTGTGTTTAATAAAAGTGTGTGTTTATCAACGTATTTCAAATTACGGCTTTTCTGGTTATCACATCCATTTGGAGTACTTTACACCTTATTGGACTTGGGATATTCATGTGTGGTTATTCCAGTCGCTGAACGTGTCGGTGGATGACTTTGGACTTTTCATTCGATACTGACCTGTGGCTATTCAGTCAAGGTAGGAGATTTCTAGACACACTGGTAGAAAAGTCAGCTGAAAAGTCATAGAAGAGGAAAGAAATAAAATTAAGTATGTGGGCATCACTTGCAGTAGGTTTTTCATACTCTGGGGATGTTGGACACTCACCCTACACAGCCTTAGTTTCCTTAATAGTTCTGACCATATCTCCAACCTGTGATGATATCTTGACATCTCATAAGCCATAACTGACACAAACAGTGCCATTATTTTTTTGGACTGCAAATCATGACCATGTCATTTGAAATCATCATTGGATGCTCCTCTGGTATTTGACATCAGCCATTAAACAAGCCTTAGGCATCTGTATACCATGCAAACAACTGATGCAGTACATACATGGCACCATGGTCAGGGCAATGAAATATGCTATTAGGAAGTCCATAATGGGATGCAGAGCAAGGGTCTTCATGTAGCAAATGTTTTGTCCAAGCGTATCTTCAGTTTCTGTCGTGATGTCTTTGCAGCCTTAAGGTGCCTATAAACAGAAATGAGCATTCTACCAGCTGGACTACCTTACAATCAGTATGTTTACAAACAGCATAGCCACACTGCTGGTAGATAATTCTAACCATGTGTATCACCCACATACGCAAAGACTGGGAGATTAGGGCAAACCAGCACTAACATCCAGACCACCTCTAGGGATAATATGTGCTGCACTGCCTCCAACAGGAATTGTTTACTTTCTTGAGAGTTGTGCCGACAATGGAAGGTCACTTCCCCCCATAGATTGCTCCATTTCAGTCTACCTTATCTTGCTCTTTATCTGGTTAATCATGTCTGTGATGCAGCAGTGCCACTGGCCCATTATCCTGCTGTGTCACTGTGATGCAGCAGTGCCACTGGCCCATTATCCTGCTGTGTCACTGTGATGCAGCAGTGCCACTGGCCCATTACCCTTCTGTGTCACTGTGATGTAGCAGTGAGACTGGCCCATTACCCTTCTGTGTCACTGTGATGTAGCAGTGAAACTGGCCCATTATTCTTCTGTGTCACTGTGATGTAGCAGTGAAACTGGTCCATTATCCTGTTGTGTCACTGTGATGCAGCAGTGACACTGGCCCACTGCTATGTTACTGTGATGTAGCACTGACAGTGGCCCCTTATCTTGCTGTGTCCCTATGAAGCAGCAGTGACACTGGTCAATTATCCTGCTGTGCCACTGTGATGCAGCAGTGACACTGGCTAATTATCCTGCTGTGTCACTGCAATGCAGTAGTGACACTAGACCATTACCCTTCTGTGTCACTGTGATGTAGCAGTGACACTGGCCCACTGTTGTGACACTGTGATGCAACAGTGACACTGGTCCATTATCCTGCTGTGTCACTGTAATGCAGAAGTGACACTGGCTCCGTATCCTTCTGTGTCACTATGATGCAGCAGTGAAACTGGCCAATTACCCTGCTGTGTCACTGTGATGGTGCAGTGAAACCGCCCCATTATCCTTCTGTGTCAGTGTGATATAGCAGTGACACTGGCCCATTATCCTGCTGTATCACTGTGATGCAGCACTGACACTGGCCCATTATCTTGCTGTGTCACTGCAATGCAGTCCTGACACTGGCCCATTATCCTGTTGTGTCACTGTGATGCAGCAGTAACACTGGCCCATTATCCTGCTCTGTCACTGTGATGCAGCAGTGGCACTGGCCCATTATCCTGCTGTGTCACTGTGGTACAGCAGTGACACTGGCCCTTTATCCTGCTGTGTCACTGTGATGCAGCAGTGACACTGGTCCATTATCCTGCTGTCACTGTGATGCAGCAGTGACACTGGCCCCTTATCCTGCTGTGTCACTGTGATGCAGCAGTGACACTGGCCCCTTATCCTGCTGTGTCGCTGGGATGCAGCAGTGACACTGGCCGATTACCCTAATGTGTCACCCCTCCAAGACACTGAAGTCCTGCAGCAAAGACTTACCATACTTGATTCCATAACTGTTGATCTTCAGCTGTTCTGCTCAACAGACATTGGCCATGCTGCCTGGGGGTTTGCAGCAAAATGCAATTCTCTACCGAGCTGACGATTTCCAGCATTGTTGGCTTGGCTCACCTGGACAAGATAACTCTTTAATAAACATCAGACAATATAACAGCATATATTTATTTTAAGTGGAAAGGGTGTATGCACAGATATTGTGACTATACACAGATAGTGTGAGTGTACCTGATTTACATAAGCACATATTCACAGTATGTAGGCTCTAGCAGCTCTGGCATGTTACAATATACTAATTCCTGGTACATGACTGCATTTTGAATGGCCTAATGAGATGGATAATGTTGCACAATAACAATACAGTGTTAAACTTCTGTATATGACAAATGCACAATTAGATCTGAATCTCAATGCTAGAAGAAGAAAAGGGGATGTTGTTAAATGACCAGAACTCAGTTAAAGGTACTTTTCTTCATGAGAAGCGACTAGCACTGAATGTCTATGAAACCTTACCACTATGGACACCAGCTGCAAAAAGTTAAAAGCACATGAGTTACATATCCAATAAAATAATTTCAAGCACAGTAGGATTTGTATGTATTTATTCATGTTTTGTCCAGTTAAGATGAATAAAGTGGGCCAGATAACAGTAATTATGACCCAAGTTAACAGTCTACACAGAGCTTCTTTTTTTTCTGAAAAAGGGTTTGCTTTAATATAACTGTTACAGAGCTGTGGCTTAGTCATTTTGTGTCCTGGGTAGCTTCCCCTGGCTGGCACCCTCCTCAACCCAAAGTTGACGACTAATAGAGGAAAAAGTGTTTGCTACAACTGCAGCAAGCACCTTGTAACAGTTACTAACACACAATAAGCTTCAGGCATAACTGCAAACGCACTATTCGTATTCATTTATGAAGCCATCAGATTCTCGTGGTTTCATAAATGAATGACTGTACTGCTCTTGTGGCCAATTGGCAAATGCATCATCCCCCCAACAGATTCAGCTCAGGGCAGCCAGTTTCTTCATCCAGCCATAGTTATGGTTCCGGCATGTAAAAGAGCTATCTTTCGCACCTTTGCCTAAGTTTCAACTATTGCTATGAATAAGATGTACTGTTAGTACTAGCAGTCATCCCTAAGTTATACGTCACTCGAGGGCCAAATTAGGCTGGAGCAAAGTTTGTCTCCTGCAGCATTTGCGGGAACACTGTAGATATATATATATATATATACATATACATATACATATATATTGCTACTGAAAAGAGTAATCCCTCCTATATATGTCATAGAGAGCCAATTGAAGCTGTACAGGATATATTTGGAACACATCCTTCTCAAGCAGAGTAGACCATTTCTTGACTACACCAGTTCATCTTGCAAACCTGAACACTGCTGTATCAGTTCTCTGAACTGTAACCACAACTGTCAAGATAAATAATATGCTCCTTACCAGACAACTCCAGCTATTCACATACAAAAAATAACTTTTCAAATTTACTAGTCAGTATACCATTCTGCACAACTGTTCTGCTCAAGGTGACCAAAATGGCAATGTATTCCTAAATATCACAGTGAGTCATTTTGGTGCTTATAACATGACTGTCTATGTACTACATTATTATCGCTCTATGTACTGTATTTGATATATATATATATATATATATATATATATATATATATATATATATATGTGCAAGCTGTTTCTGAGGCACACGTCAAGTAGCAACACGTCAAAATGTACATGAAAGGCACTCCTGCATGGCTGTTCATATTGCAACTGCACATCACAGACCTCAGTGAGCTACTACTCACTATTTACAGTTGCATGTGATAATATGTGCTTGTGCCTGCTATCTTGCTGTACTTGTGAAATTACTTCTAAGTCATGCAGACATGGCTGGTTCTAGTCAGTCAAAGATGGATCCTGCTTGCAGTGTCTAGGAAAACAAGACATTTCTGCAGTAGTCATTTCAGTTCTGATTACATATTCCTTCAAATGGTAGAGTTAAAGTGTCAAAATAACCTCCTTTTACACCGAGAAAATAATTCAGTAGTGCCCTTGGCATCTAGGACCGAATTTTCTCCTGTACTACTCAAGTGCTTGGTGAATGTTATAGAGATCTCGTTCATGCTGTTTCTACTTTTCTTTTTCTTTATGCTCCTATGGCCAACTCATGCTGACATCTCCTCTCATCTTGTTTGATTACCAGGGCATGTTACTGGGTGTATATGATAGACCATTAAGGAAAGTGGATGCCAGCTACCAGATGATACATGCTGTTTTGGATTTGGAAATGTGAGCAGTTATATATTGCATTAGATTTATAGAATTCATAACTTTATTTTAATAATATGAAATTGCTTATGGTTATTTACTCACTATCAGCTTCAAAAGAACTGCATGAGCAATCTTCAGTTTGTTTCAAAAGGAAATAGAGATTCTATTTGTGTACAAAATACTGTGGAGAGCAATGCAGCCTCTGCTGTACTTTTTCCTTCTTGTTACCCGGGACTGTTATTAGGTGTTTGGATATCTCTCATACCATCAAGGAGCTACTACTGTTCTTTTTCTTCTGAATTCCCTGGGACTATTATTTCGACTGTTGGAATCCTAACTGGAATAGGAAGCTACATCAAGATGACTGGATTAAATACTTTTTTGATTTTATTTACATTCAGAGGTTTCAGTCAATCATAAGTACATAGAAGCAAAATCTACAGATGTAATTAGAGTTTTACTCTCATTAGACTATTACATATTTAATCATTTTCTTTTTGCTATGCAACTGAAACACTATTATGTATGTGTAATCAGATCCATTTTAAAAGTAAAGAATTATCATATGCTCATTTGGCAAAGATTGTGTGTGGTATCTCATTTTTTTTGATGAAAGACATCCTAACATAGTGCAACTCTTTCAAAGAGATACTGTTTGGCCATCAACTATCATTCAGTAATGTTGGTTAAGTTCATTAAAAGAGTGATCATTAAGTGAGTTGGGTGAAATCCTGGAGAGTCAGCAATTACAACTCTGTTTTGGAACTGACTATACAGCTTAACTGACTGTGACATGTGCTGGTCATAACTTAAGACAGTAGTGTGCATTTGCTGCATGCTTTTAAGAGCAGTTATCCCTTATATAAGCATATTTTGGTGGTACTGGTGTTGATTTCCATGACTCCTGTCCCCTCATCACAATAGTAACAGCATACTGGAACTTAAGGCTTGTATCCCTAGCCATGACATTTTTGGTTTGCAACAGTGTGTATATATTGTGAAACAAACTTTTACAGTCTGCAAAACAGTGTTGTCACCAAAAAGTGTTTGCACCTTTATAGCCTCAAGGTAAAACATATAGCAGTATACACTACACAACAGCCATTTTATATTTTCAAATACAGCAGATAGGACAGTAGCAAGATGAGCTCTGAGAAATATTCCAAGACAGCAGTAGCACAATTGATTAAGGAGTGTAAATTGAAGGACTCACACATATCGGTGTGAATAAGAAAGACACAACAGACTTAATAGCAACTCTGTGTGCTGTTAAAGTTAAGTTCACTGAACAAAGAAACAGCCTGGCATGAACAGAGGTGTGCAGCTTAAATACCATGCATTGTGCCCTTGGATGATCTTAAAATTCAGCTTGAAATAAACAGAATAGAACTATTAACATAGGTGAAACAACTAGAAACTACTGAGAGAGAAACAGAGTGAGCGAGTATCATCACTAAGCCACAGAAGGTGAGGGGGGGTGTCAGTATGAGCCATCGGAGCATAAAGAAAAAGAAAAGGAGTGATAGTATGAAAGAGATCAGTACAGGAGAAAATGCAGCACTAGATGCCAAGGTCAGCACTGAATTATTCCCTCAATGTAAAAGGGGGTTACTTTGACAGTTTTACTATAGTATTTGAAAGAATGCATGATCAGAAATAAACTGGCCACTGGTAGTGGGAGAGGTTTTTAACTTCTCTGCTCGTGAGTTAAGCTATGCATGCTTGTTAGTAATATGTCAGTGTTGACAGTGTTGACTATAGTGAAAGTGTGTCATTTTAGAACACTTTAACCTTACAGCTGAAACCTACAGAAGACAATTTAGAGAACACACAAAAAAAGTTATGTACTTACTATAATGATGGATCTATGCTGTCTGATTTTCATCCATTTCTAGCTTTGGATTGTTGGACCCAAACTTGGCACCTTTTCCTAAAGCTGTTGATCTGAGACTCTGACTTCTCCCTTACCAATAATTCTCTCCTTTCCACTGAAATACCTCAGATTAAATTTGCTGGCATATCCCTAAATGTTATGTCCATCCTATGACTGAAAGAACTCTGGGTGTCAAAGTTAGGGAATATATTAATACCAACAGTCAGATACAAAATAGAAATTTTCAAAGACAGGGTCTTAGACGAAGTTTGTCCAGTCACCAAAAGCTGTCAGTGGCAATACTGGAAGTAGGAAGGAGGGAGACAGATTGAATCAGAAGAAAATGAGACAACTCCTCTCTATCGTTATGGAAAGTATGTTGTCTTTTTTCAACCAATTCAACCTTTGGGACAGATTCCCAAGCTGCAAAACACATAGGTGGCATCTAGGAAGTCCATTCCTGAGAATAGTGGAACCAAAAGAAGAATGTGATCTGGACTGCCCATCCAATTGGCAATGAGATATAAAAGTACAGACCATGGACCATGTTGCTGCTGCACAAATGTCATCAATGGGAACTCTCTTCATGAAGGATGTAGAATGACCTTTTGGTTTTTGCATGTAAGGGTAAGCCCAGTTTTTATAAACAAAGAACATTAATTCTGACAGCCATTTAGAAAATGTGACTTTTGATAAGCTTTAACTCAGTTTTGCTTTACAGAACGATACAAACAGTTGATTTGGCTTCCTAATATCCTTGGTTGGATGCAAACAGAATCACATCCGTCTATGAGCATCTAGCATGTGAAGCATACATTCTGTAAATCAGTGTGTGTATTGAACCTAGTCAGCCACTGTAGCTAGATAGCGCATGCATATAAGTTACTGAGCAAGTGCAAGATCAGTGCCATTTTGTACAGTCAGTCAGGGTGAATGCAGGCATGAATAGAGATGCACACGCGAGTGAGTTTGAAGTAATGAGTGAATCATTTAGCTTAAGTACATATTCCAGTTACTGTTCCTGATGTGTACATGTACAATAAATATCTTGAACCCATACACAGCTTCATTGTCTCTCTTGAATACACAAGACCAGCAACATGGTGTCAGAATGGGATCTGAAATTGAAGCAGCATATAAGCCATGAGGCACAAAGTTAAAAGTGGAGAAATATAGAAGGGTGAACTCACAAACAGGTTAGTGGTTATTCTAAGGTACTTAAACTCATTTAAATTATTTTTCAGTCACAAAATGTGTGCCGAAGCATTCAAAATGTTCAAAATAATTACCAAGATAAACAAAATGCTTGAAATGGTGACATATTGATAAAAGTATTCAAAATAATTAAAGAAATGTTTGAAATAACTTCTTAAGTCTTTAAAATATATGAAAAAGATGAAACAACCACATTTTTTGCAATGTACTACTTTTTCACATTAACTAAAGCTATTTGAAGTATGCGAAGTATCTAGAATAGTTGCGGTGTTTGCAGTCTTGAAACAAAGCCATTTCAGAGAGACTGTTGTGCATTTAGGTATAATTATAAGTACCTGGTCTATGCTTGCATTTAAACATATTTTGTTGTTATGACAGAGGGAGTTTGCAGAATTGGACCACTGGTGTTTGATAACAATACTGCAGAGAAATGGAGAGTGCTTGACCAAGAATACAATGTTTTCATACAGGCTGCTTTTTCTGATAAAGATACACATACAAAAGCATTTACACTCCTCAATTTAGCTGGCTTAGAAGCCATTGAGAGGGAGCGTTCATTTTTGTATGCACCTGCCATGTATGCAGGGAGGGGGAACCTCCATACTGTGACACAGACTAAAACGTGGGAAGACCATGAGTACTTAAAATGTAAATTTAGAGAAAGGTGTAACCCTCAAATGAATATTACAATGGAAAGACACATATTTTACACTAGAAATCAACTATAGCAGCATATATTACTGACTTGAGAAATAAAGCAAAAACATGCAGACTTGGTGATTTACAAGATGAGCTGATAAAAGACAGGCTTGTAAGTGGTGTTAATGATGCAGTGAGAAAGATTTTTCTTCAAGACAGTGATGTAACATTAAGCAAAGCCATACAGATTTGTCAAATATATGAGCTAATAGAAAAGCACAAGAAAATGCCTACTAATGAGAAAAGTATGCTTTCAGTATTTACCAGTATGAATGTTGATAGTGTACACTAGAAAGCTAAGATGAAAAACAGATATAAACCAAAGGGTGTGGCAGTACCCAGTTTTAACCATAAACCGAATGGGGCCACAGCAAATAATCTTATTGTTAGCTGTTGTAATTGTGGAGGAAGCCATGAACCTAAATGAGGGAAGTGCTTAACTTTTGGGGAGCAATGTCACAAATGTAAAAAGTGGTATCATTTCAAAAGGCTTTGCAAGTATAAAGTGGCACATTTTTTTATTAAAAGAGAGCATCCTAAGACGCAAGTAGATCAAATAGAAAGCTGTGAGCAAACTTTTTATGTTGATGGTATCTCTGTGATTGATGAAACAGTTAATACAGTAGTTTATCAGTTGGCAGCGAAGAGTGAAATATTTGTGCTGTACAAATTAATGGGAAACCTGTAGAGCTTAAAGTAGACACTGGGTCTAAGTACTATGTTATATCAGCACAAATGTTTGTTAAAGTACGAGCTGATGAGAAACTTGGTTCAGCAAAGTTTGCAAAACTAGTTGCTTACGGTAATGAAGAGATTCAAACTAATGGTGCAGTAATTTTTTCATGCCATTCTGCTGGAAACAGCTATGACTTGCAGTTTTACATAGTCAAATGACACGTGCAGTCACTGTTAGCCATCAGAGACAGTTTGAGAATGGGACTGTTTTCATTTAATAAAGAGGTCCACCATATAAGTATGAACAATGGCAGTTTCACACAGCCCATTTTTTGTGAATATGCTGATATTTTCAAAGAACAGCTTGGCAAGCTTCCAGTCACATATTCCATGAAGTTAAACCACAAACTAAGCCCAGTTGCCAGACCAGCATGGAAGATTCCGGTAGCAATGCAGAGCAAAGTAAAAGCAAAACTAGACAAAATGGTAAATTTGGGTGACATTATTCCAGAAGAAGAACCGACTGAATGGGTATCTCCCATGGTCGTAGCTCATAAGAAAAGCTCAGATGATATTTGAATATGTATTGATCCATGAGACTTAAACAAAGCACTTAAACATCCTCATCATCCGATGCACACAGTAGAAGAAGTAGCCACTCTCATGCCAAATGCCACTATGTTTTCAGTTATAGATGCAAAACGTTCATTGTTAACCACTTTAAGTACACCATTTGGTAGATACAGACTTTTGAGAATGCCACTTGGGATAAATTCTGCCAGTTAAGTATTTCAGTGTGTAATGAAACAAATTTTTACTGGTTAACCATATGCTATCAGAATAGATGACATTATTGTATTTACTAGTTAACCATATGCTATCAGAATAGATGACATTATTGTAGGGGGCAATGGTGAAGAAAAAGATGACAGGAACCTAAAGAAGGTTCTAGATTGTGTGCATGAAGTCAGTCTTAAACTGAATCCAGAAAAATGCAAATTCAAGCTGAAAGAAGTTACTTACGTGGGTCATTTGTTTACCAGTTCTGGCTTACAACCACATCCGTCTAAGTAGGTAGCTATTCTTGAGATGCCAGTTCCATAAAATATCACATCTTTACAAGTTTTTTTGGTGTGGTCAACTATTTAGGAAAGCTCATTCCAGGTTTAAGTTAGCTTTCAGCACCACTATGTGAGTTGACACACAAGAATATAAACTGGTCCTGGTTGGAACAACACCACAGAGCATTTGATATTCTGAAGAAGAAAATTGCCAGTCCACCCACATTGAGATATTATGATGTTCACAAACCTGTAACACTTTCATGTGATGCTTCAAAGTATGGTCTTGGTGCAGCATGTCTTCAAGAGGGCATACCAGTAGCCTATGCATGCAGAACTTTAACTCAAACAAAAATTGATTATGCATAAATAGAAAAAGAACTTTTGGTAGTAGTGTTTGCATGTTTGAAGTTCAATGATTACATTTATGGAAGACCAACTCGAATAGGGATTGATCACCAACCTCTGAAAAACAGTTCTGAAAAAGCCATTACATACAGCCCCAGCATACCTGCAATGCATAATGTTAAAATTGCAAAAGTACAACTTCAATATTGTCTATACAAAAGGCAAATATTTATACCTTGCTGATGCTTTGTCACGATCACCCAGACAAACAGCAGAGCAACATGAAAACGAGAAAGCAGACTTTGAAGTTATGGAAGTCAGAACTTTTTCGTCATCATATCTTGAAGAGCTCAGAAGTCACACAGCCTCAGACCCAATTCTCCAGAAGCTGGAAAATATTATCAGTCAAGGATGGCCAACATAACAAACCAGTCTACCACTTGACATACAGCAGTATTTTCCTTACCAAGATGAGTTCATGACAGAAGACGGAATCATCATGAAAGGTCCTAAAGTGGTAATTCCTAAAGCATTACAACAGGAATATATCAAAAATTTGCATCATGGTCACCTGGGTATTGATTCAACCAACAGAAGGGCAAGAGGCATAGTATTTTGGCTTTCATTGTCAAAAGATATAGAGAAGGAAACTCTAGCACGTTTAATTTGAAATAGTACTAAATCGCATCAACAAAAAAACCCACTTCAGCTAAACCAGATTCCTGAATTACCATGGTCAACGGTTGCTACTGACATTTTCGAATGGAATGATCAGCATTACTTAGTGTTAGTAGACTCTTATTCAAATTGGTTTGAAATTGACCTTCTTCCTAACTTGATGGTTAGCACAGTCATTACTAAGTTGAAGAGACAATTTTCTGTCCATGGTAGTCTGCACAAAGTCATTTCTGACAATGGTGCACAGTTTACAAGTCAGCAGTTTAAGAAATTTGCTAAGTCTTGGGACTTTGTCTATGTGTCCTGAGTATCCACAGACCAATGGAATAGCTGAGCATGCAGTTCAAATTGTGAAACATCTGTTGGAGAAATCCAAGAGAGATGGTATGGATGTTTTTCTTAACTTACTCAATCTCAGAAACATTCCTCAAGATAATTTGCTTGGTTCACCTGCTTAGAGACTGATGTCCAGACAGATGAGAACAACTTTATCAGTAGACAATTGTTAGTACCAAATGTGAAGAACAACAAGATGGTCAAGGCTCAACTTTTGAAGAAATGTCAGTCACAAAAGTTGCATTACGACAAGTTCAGCAAAGCTCTTAGACCGTTAAGACAAGGAAAAATTCTGAGAATGCAAACATCTAAAGGGTATGACTGAGTGGGTATCGTCAAAAATGTTTGTGAATAACTGAGATCTTACCTAGTACAATCTGAAGGAATGGATTTCAGAAGGAATCAAAGATATATACTTCCAGTCTCAGAATCAGTGATGCAGCAGACTGCCTGTGCCAGAGACTCTTTTTCTCAGAACGGCTCTACTATTGTTCAAATCCAGAGGACAGTGTACCTTCTGTAAGTAAATACTGATGTAACCTGAAGTTCCTATTCATACAAAATCCTTAGAGACTGTCCATGTTGCTAAAACCAGTCACAATTTTTATGTAACCAGATCGGGTAGAATTTCCAGACCCAATCCGAAATACACAGCGACTTGGACTTAAATTAATTTGTTGAAATGTTGATGTGATATCTAGCATGTAAATTGTTTTGTTCTCCTATTGCATGTTGAAAAAAATTAAAGAGGGGCGATGTAAATTAGTGTGTGTATTGAACCTAGTCAGCCACTGTAGATAGCGCTGTGCATATAAGTTACTGAGCACGTGCAAGATCAGTGCCATTTTGTACAGTCAGTCAGAGTGCATGCAGGCGTGAACAGAGACACACATGCGAGTGTGTTTGACGTTATGAGTGAATCAGTTAGCTTAAGTACATGTTCCAGTTACTGTTCTTGATGTGTTTATGTACAATAAATATCTTGAACTCATACAACGTTTCATGTCTCTTTCAAATACACAAGACAAGCGACACATTCCACTTTGAGAATATGGGAAAAAAGTGGCAAATCAACTGACTGATTCAGATTTGTTTTGGGTGTCAGCTTTGGCAGAAAAGAAGAATTTGTTCTCAAGATCATTCTGTCTTTATGAAAAAACAAATGTGGCAGTTTGCAAGACAGTGCTAATAATTCAGAAATTCATCTAGCACATGTAATTCCAACAAGAAAACCAGTTTTCCAAGAAAGAAACTTCAAGTCTACTGAAGCTACTATGGACGCTTCTGGTTTAAAGGATGTTTTGGTGAAGGCTTGAAGCAAAACAGTGATATTCCATGGGAGAAATAGGTCAGTGATTGGAGGTCTGAATAAAAAAAATGCCCTTGAGGAAGGCTTTTGAGACTTTAAGGAGGATATGTGTGCCCTATCTGAAGATTTGATATAAGTTCATAGGTGTGTACTAGGCTAATGACCCTTGAGTCTTTACAAGCCTAGCCCATAGAAGTGCCCTGGCATCATGTCGCCTGACATTAGTTCCCAGTGCCTCTATCAAGTACAGCCACTGGAGTGATCCCCGGGGTGAACTTACTATTACCCATCCACACATACAGATTTCTCTTGAAGAGGGACAGCGAGGTGCTCTGCTTGACATGTATGGGAAGTCTCTTCCAGAGCATGAGTAGTCTCTGGGTGAGGAACCTGTCCCTCCAGCATGTTCTGTTGATTGCGGTAATGAGGTTGAGGTCTCTGGAGCATGTGGTGTGGAGGGATTGGGATATCTTTAGATGTTGGACTTCTAACAGAGCTGGGTCAGACATGGCTCTGTAAGTCAAGCAAAGATCGCCTCTAAGTAGGCGATATGAGACAAGAGAATAGCTGGAGTCTTTTGAGTCTGTCCATGTAGGACATTGTGATTAATGCCTAGAATCCTCTTTGTAAGGTACTTCTGTCCTCTCCAGCTGTTGCACGTGTCTAATGAGGTACATGCCAAATGGGGCAATATACTCCATGACTGGTCTAATGAGGGAAGAGTAGAGAGAGAGAGAGAGAGAGAGACGATGACCTCTTTCTTCCTGGATGCAAAATCTTTGGTAATGAGATGTGCCACATAGAATGACTTTCTGACCACAGTGGCAATGTAGTGGTCGAAAGAGAGGTTGCTGTCAACCTGCATACCCAGATCTCTTTTAATGTCTTCAGTGTTCAGTGGGCTCCCATCGATGTGGTAATTAGTGGGGACTGAAATTTTACCAAAGGGGATGACGACACATTTTTTGGCATTAAGCTTAAGCCCATGGTTTTGACACCAGTCATTGGTCTCAGTAAGGGCTTTCTGTAGGATGTCTGCATCACTTGGGGAGTTAATAATGGCTCCCAGCTTGCAGTCATCTGTGAACATGGTCAGCCAGAGTCCCTTTGTGTTGGCCTGGGATTCTGAGAAGTATATGCCGAACAGGACAGGACCCAGGACCGATCCCTGTGGGACTCCACTCATGATTGGTTGTCAGTCTGACTTGGAGTCTACTAACTTCACACTGTGTGTTCTATCTGTGAGCCAGTTTGTAACCCGCCTAGTGATATAGGGGTTGATGCCTAGTTTGGTGAGTTTATCAATAATTCCCGAGTGAGGAATGGTATCAGAGGCCTTGGCTAGATCGAGGTAGGCTGTATGGGGTCTATATTAGAAATGCTTCTGAGCCAATACGGAAACAGCGACACATATTCTTCGAATTGCATTTAAGCGATTCGATGAATATGTCATAGGGCAAGTGATAGTTGGCAACTTCACTGAATTGCCCTTTCCTTCGCTATAGTGCATTCTCAGAGTTGGTATATTTAGTTAGGGGGTGTAAGGGGCAGAGCCCCCCACACTGGGGGTGGGGCGAAGCACCCCACCTGTTTATGGTGTTAAATTATTTTTTTTAATGAACGGCCGCGTACGTTTTTTCCCTAGGGAAAAATTATTACGTGGCTGTTCGCTATTTTCAGGTTTTGTGCATTATGTGTCGACTTTTATGTAGTCACACACATGCACTTTCGGTCTTATAATATGGAGCCGGCTGTATGCACTGCCTTACCTTCATCCACAGCCCTGGTGACTGACTCAAAGAAGTCAACCAGGTTGAGCAGGCATGATCTCCCTTTCACAAAGCCAAATTGCGTGGGGTCCAGAGTTTGGAGAATTCCTATATCTTTATTAATCAGGTCCATGATGATGTTCTCCACAGCTTTACATATCAGACTCATCAAACTAATGGGGCAATAATTCCCAGGGTCTGTAGCTGCTCCCCCTTTATGGAGAGGGATGACTGTTGCAGTGCACCATTCGGTAGGGACAAAGCCTGAGGTGAGGCTGTGACTGAACATGGCACACAGATGTGGTGCCAGTTAGCTTTGTAGTTCATGTAGAATACAGCCAGAGATATTATCAGGTCCCATGGAAGCTGTATTTTTGGTCTTGGGCAATGCAGCTTTAACCTGTGCTGTAGTGATGCTGTGTGCCTGGCATTCTTCCGGTATTGTGATTGGTCCTTTGGGGGAGAGAAGGATAAAGTTGGAACTGAATCTGTCAGCCAGTATGTTGGCAATATCTGTTGGCTCAGTATACGAGGTACCATTGTGCAGTAACTCAGAGCAAATTTGGGTATTGCCGTGGAGGTTCTTGATATAACTGTAGAAGCCTTTGTGATTGTTTTTAGTGTCTGACGCAATTCTGCCTTCATAGCTGGCTTTAAAGGATTTGATGAGGGATATCAACCTTTTGTTGAGGCTAATAAGGGAGTTTTTCGAGTCTTGGGACTTCACCTTTTTCTGCATCAGTTTCTTCCTTCTGTTGTAGTTTATTAATGGTAGGGGACCACCAGATTGGCTGCCTTTTTATGGAGGAGACCGTCTTGATTCTGTTGGGTATGGCTAGTTCCATGCATTTATGTACATGTTCGTACAGTGCACTGATGTATTATTCGGCAGTCATGCAGCTATTTTCCATTGGCATGGGTGCCGTGAAGTTAGCCACCTCTGTTTTTAGGAGCCCAAAGTCAGCTTTGGAGAAGCTTTTCAAGGTGATTACCTTTGTGGGGGGTGTGGGTGAGATGTGGATTTCCATGGTGATTAGTTTATGGTCAGATCTGAACAGGGAGGGACTGACTACTGGTGTAGAGAAAAGGTTGCCCATGTTAGTAAAAACCAGGTCAAAGATGTTGCTTCCTCTAGTGGGGGTCAGAATTAACTGGTCCAGGACATAGGAATCGATGAATTCTAGGAAGCGTCGGGCCAGTATATTGGTGCTTGAGCAGTTCTCCCAGTTGATGGAGGGGTAGTTGAAGTCTCCTAGTATGAGAGTGTTGGGTTGGACCTTGACAGATTCCAGGGGGCTTAGGAACATGTAGTGAGAGTCTAGGGACATGGTTGGGGACCTATAGCAGGCTATGACATGGATCGCCATCTTACCCAATGTTAGTTGTACCTGAAGTATCTTAGATGCGTTATGCTGGGCTACTAGTCTGGGGGTATGCATATCCTTTATAAATATGGAGACACCACCACCTTTGGAGTTGCAGTCCATGTTTCAGGGCCGAAAGGTGTGGAATGAATTATAGCCTGGTAGCGCAGGGGTGCTTTCTGCCACTTTAAACCAGGTCTCGTTACAGCACAAATTTTGATGTTCTCCATTTTGAGAAGTGCTTCAAGTGAGTGCATCTTGAGATTTAGACTTCTAGCATTGAGCAGCATGACCCTCAGATTGCATTTATTTATAGCTATTATAGTGATAATTTGGTCTTTGAAACACTGCCTAAAAAAGGCACTATAAGGGTGGCAAGAGCCTTAGCCAGTACCGGGAAATCCAGGGGTAACAGATGCAGGCCATCTCTGGCAAAACATCAAGGTCCATCAATCATGTCGTCCCAAGCGGACAGATACTGAATCCCATTAGAATGACACTAGAAACTTAGCCAGTTGTTGAAGTCAATCATTTTTTGTTTGTACTGCAGTATCATTTTGGGTGATGGTAGGATAATACTCAGGGCTAGGGTCATACCTGCCTGGGCCACATAATCTGAGAGCTCCACCATATCTATTTCATGCAGTCCAGGGAGGTGAGTCTCAGGTCATTCACACCCACATGGACAATGACAGAGTCGTACTTGTTGTGGAGTGACCTGACTGCGTGTGTTATGTGTCGGATTTTGGCACCTGATAGACAGCTGACTATTACCTTCTCTTTATTCAACCTAGTGAGTGGGACATCTGTGTGCCTCACTATTGAGTCACCAATGATTAGTGTATTGGACAAGGTGTTTAGCCTTAGGGGCTTAGGTTAAGGGGCACACTGTGGAGGTGAGCTATGTGTCCTGTGGTTTGTACTGTGTTGTGGTGGTTGAGTGCATTTTAGGCTTGGTGGTCTCTGCTGTTTGGGTAAATTTCTTTTGAGAGCCTCCACAAATATGGATGTGTGGTTTGTGTTTTTATGTGAGAGATGTGATTGTGGGTGTTCTAGAGGGCTATGTGTTCCAGGTGGTGTGGTGCATGTGTTGACCTTCTCCTCTTGACTAGCTAGTTCAGTCTTGGCTGGAGAGTGCGTAGCTTCCAATTTGGTGATATAGGTGCATCTCTCACATGTCTGAGTGTTGGTAGGTAAGAGGAGAGGGTTGTCTGTGTACATGAGGCAGTTGCTATACTGCCTCAGAATGCCCAAGTACACCAGGTTAACAAGAGAAAGCACAGGGAACTGCCCTATAATCATGCCAGGAGGGGTGGTAATAACTACTAAATACTGGAGCTATTTCCATGAGGAACAACTTGTGCTGATGGCATTTAGGTGTGCTACAATAACTGCTACAAAAATCTGTTGAAGGGCAAAGTGCTTAAGCTATCTGAAGTGCAAGAGAGAAAGAACTAGCAAGATCCAAGGGAAAACTGAAGAGCAGACTTTCTGGCACCAGCAATAGTTTACCTCAGCTTGGCGCTGCTAGGTGGAGCTTAAACAAGCATAAACTTGCACAAACGTGGGTTTCTAAACCAGAAAGTTGAAAGGGATGGAAAAACTGCCGAAATGACCAATAAACTACAATTTCTGGGCCAGAAACCACTCCTCTTGTGGTAGATAGGCTACCTACTGCCTACCACTCCCACTGATAAGCTATAAGGCTTCCCTCCAACACAGAAAGGCTTGGGGAGCTCAGAAGCTTAGAAACAGTTATGCATACAGCAAATCGGTATCTGGACTAGACTAGTTACAGGAAAGGCAGGAAACAAGCACAAACACAGGCTTTTAAACCAGAAAGTTGAAAGGGGTGAAAAAATGCCCACATGGCCAATAAACTACAATTTCTGGGCCAGAAACCATTCTTCTTGTGGTAGATAGGCTACCTAGTGCTTACCACTCCCACTGACAAGCTGGAAGGCTTCCTTCCAAAACAGAAAGGCTTGGAGGGCTAAGAAGCTTACAAACAGTCCTGGATACAGCATATCTGTATCTGGACTAGACTAGTTACAGGAAAAGGCGGGAAACAAGCTTAGAACTTTCTTTTTTTTTGTTTATTTTTTTTACAGAAAAGCAGCTAAAACAGCAGTAAAAACAATTCAAATGAAGTGCAGGCTAGCACACTTGATTGTGTAGCAATATTCAAGAAATACAGTTTAAATAAATGCAATTAAATTAAAAACAACTAAAAACAAATGCAGAAAGCAGTAAATTAGAAAAAAAAATCAAAATGGAGGCACTTAAGAGTATCTCTTTCTCCTTCCTGATGCTCTTGTAGTCTTCAGGATGCCAAAACTAGCTCCGCGGAGCTTAAACAAGCGCAAATCCATGCAGAAGTGGGCTTTTAAACCAGAAAGTTGAAAGGAATGGAAAAATTGCCCAAATGACCAATAAAAAAAACAATATCTGGGCCAGAAACCACTCCTCTTGTGGTAGGTAGGCTCCCTAGTGCTTACCACTCCCACTGATAAGCTAAAAGGCTTCCCTCCAACAGAGAAAGGCTTGGGGAGCTCAGAAGCTTACAAACAGTCCTGTATATGAAAAATCTGTATCTGGACTAGACTAGTTACAGGAAGGGTGGGAAACAAGTGCAAATATGGGATTTTAAACCAGAAAGTTGAAAGGGATGGAAAAACTGCCCAAACGGCCAATAACTACAATTTCTGGGCCAGAAACTACTCCTCTTGTTAGGCTACCTAGTGCTTACCACTCCCACTGATAAGCTAGAAGGCTTCCCTCCAACACAGAAAGGCTTGGGGGCTTACAAACAGTCCTGGATACAGCAAATCTGTATATGGACTAGACTAGTTACAGGAAAGGTGAGAAACAAGCTTGGAACTTTTTTTTTTTTTTTACAGAAATGCAGCTAAAACATGCAATACAGAAAATACACCTCAGGTAATGACAAACAGTTAAGATAGGCTGGCACAATAACCCAAACCTGAAATATGGCAGCCATTTGCACCTTGGCAGAGAAGAAAGTGGACCCTTTCCAAAAGATCTCTGGCATGAAAATCTAAGCTTGATGGAAAGGGCAGAGAGAAAAGAGCTAACCCTTTTAATGAGCCAAAATAGAAAAACAATTTTGGTAGACTGTTTCTGGGAAGCATAAATAATTTGGACAACTGAAAAAGCCTGGCATCTCTGGCTACTGTTAGAATTGAAGCAACCCTGCAGTCAACTTCAGGGCTTTTAGGTCCAGTAGAGGCAATTCAGGTGGATTACTTAGAAGATTTGGATTCAAATCCAACATCCATGGAGGATGTATTAAATGAGGCCAAAGGAAGGGGAACCAAACCCGCATGGGCCAAAATGGACCAATGAGGATCACTCTGATCTTACAACTTCTGGCTTTCTGAATAAATTTTGTTAATAGTAGTACTGGGGAGAAGGCATAGGGGAGACCAGGGGCCAAATGTCAAGCACAGCATTCCTCTGTGACTGTCCCCGAAGAGGGATCAAGGCAAAGTAACTGCTGCACTTGTTTAGATATGAGATGAACAGACAGCAGCAAGGTTGCCCCCAGTGGCTGAAAATATGTGTTGCCATTGTTTGATTGAGGGACCACTCATGGGGCAGGAGAAATGACCTGCTCAACCTGCTAGTACATTTAACTTCTTCTGAATATATATTGCTATCAGAAAACTATGAAACAACATCACCCATTGCTACACCCTCATGGCCTCCCGGCAAAGTGGATATGATTGGGTTCCCCCTTGTTTGTTGATATACCTGACTACTGCCATGTTGTCTGTCTGAATGGAACTCACACCCTATGGGAGGTGTCCTGGAATGCCCATAATGCTAGGAGGACCACTCTCATCTCCAAGATATTGATGTGAAGGTTGGTCTCCAGGGGGGACTAACCACCTTGAACCATCTTCTCCGCAAAATGCCTCCCACCCAAGAAGGCTAGCATCCTTATTTACTGTGGCCCAGGGACTTGATGGGTAAAATGTTCTTCCTTCCAGTATAGATGGAAAGGTTATCCACCATTTGATATGATCTCTGCAAACTTGCATGAGACAAATCTCAGTATAGAGAGGGTGAAGACCTTCCAACCGTTGAACTGAGATTGTCCACTGTAGTACTCTCATGTGGTATCTTGCCAGGGGAACTCATGTAATGGTAGACACCGTCAAACTCAGTAGACAAAGAATCAACTTTGGGTGAAGAAAGGGATGTTGAATGACTTGTAAGGCCATTAGGAGTAGGAATACTATTCTGGTGTCTGGACATTTCTCAATTTGAAGGACTGTGTTGAAGTGACAACTGATAAGCTCTATGTGGTGAGTGGGTGACAGCTGACTTCTGGACTGACTGACTGACTGTGATTCCCAGTTGCTGTACATGGTGGAGCATCAGATCCTGGTGTTGAACCAGCAGATTACTGAAAGTGGCGGTGAGGGGCCAATCATCTACATACGGAAACACCTGGATCCCTCGCAGTTGAAGATGAGCTGCTGCTACTGCCATAACTTGTGAACACCCATGGGGCTGTAGTAAGACCAAACGGCAGTGCCCTGAACTGAAAATGATTAGTCCCCAAACAGAAACAGAGAAACCTCCTGGATCACCTCTCTATTTTATGTGATAGTAGACATCCTGGAGACCTACTGAGCACATCCAATCATTTTTCTCCAGGATAGGCAATATGGATTGCAATGTGACAATATGGAACTTTGTCTGTCTTATGAATTAATTGACTTGGCTGAGGTCCAACATTGGCCTGAGCTCCCCTGTCTTTTTTGGAATTAAAATAAACCTGGATCTTAACTGGTCTTGAGGGATCTGTTGGATGACTCTTTTTCCTAGCAAATTGAAAACCTCTGTTGTTGCAGATTGCAAATGACTGAGGAGAACATTGGAAATCTTTCTTTTCTTCTTCTTTGGAGGATATGAAAAGGGGAGTAGAATAGCCTCTAATGTTGTTGTCTTTCGGCTTTTCCTGGTTAGGGGTCGCCACAGCGGAACTCCGATCCGCTAATGATTGGCAGTAGATTTTCATGAACACCGAGGTGCCAGCTCGATGTTCAACCTTCAACAAAGGCACGCCCATTTATGCATGACTTTCGAATGCCCACCCAACCATGGGGAGGACATGCAGACTCCACACAGAAGGCACTCCCCGCACTCCAGCCGAGAATTGAACGGGAGAACCGCTTGCAGGTCTACCGCTGCACCACCATGGCAATAGCCTCTAATGATTATCTTTAATACCCAGGAATCCACTGTAACATCTCCCAGACTTGTGGGTGTGAGGATAAGTGCTCCCCCAATGCCTTGAGTGCAGCAGTCAGGAACTCCTTAGGACTACTAGTAAAGTTGCTCAGTAAAAGGACCACAAAAAAACGCTGGTTGTGTGGTTCACCTCTGCCCCTAGTGCGACATTGATTTGCGATACCTTCCTCTCTGTACTGGCATGCCTGTCTATAGGAGTGTCTTGGTGATTGCTCTGTGTTTTTCTGAACCACATCTTCTTAACCCCCTTTGGTTCCTAGAAAAGGTCTTTTGAGGAGTGGAGAAGCAGATTCCAACTGCAGACAGTGTTTTGACATCTTGTTCACTCCTAGTACGTGTTTAATTTTTGGTCTGAAAAGTGTGCAATCATTAAACAGGGCATTAATGAAGGTTGTCTTAAAGCCTTCTGCAAAATTTCACAGGCACATCCAAGCACCAGTACCAGAGACAGTAATGGAAGGGTAGCTGTGCCCGTACCCATCACACCTAAGGGGGACAGTGCTAGAAGAACCTTCAGATGGATTTATGTCCTCAGGAATCACTGCATCATTCAATTGCTGTCCATCTCCATAAGGAGCAGAGTTCAAAGACAGTGCCACTAACGGAGACCTGGAATACCATCCCTGTTGCAGAATGGAGGAGCGGAGATTAGGGCTCACAGGCTGTGGGGAAAGTCTTGGGTGAGGTGAGGTAGACTAGATCTGACTGGCTGGTGGATCCATCTTCCTCAGAGTTTTAGGTGCTGGACCCAAAGGATCTGTCAGATCCAGAACCCGTTTTAATTTACACTTCTCTACACTCTTCTCCTCTGATAGTTCTTGTTCTTTTGACTTTTCTTTAAACTTCTTTTTCTCTTTTTTCTTTTTCTTTTCCATTTTCTAATCCAGGGAAGCTGAAGCTGGTATATTAGTACTAGCTGTTGAAGACTGAGAAGAAAAGATCCTATCTTAGAGGGAAGCAAATCTTTTAAGATTAATTTCTCTTTGCAGCCCTGAATGACCCTAGTTCTAAAAGATGCACAAATATCACAATTTGCCTTGAACTGGGCACAGCCCAAGCAATAAACACATAAAGAGTGTGGGTCTTGAGGTGGAATTTTAATTCCACAAGCCATGTACTTCTTAAAGCCTTGGGTTTTGTCAGACATCAGGGGAAAAACAGTAACACCAACAATACTTGTGCAAAAATTTCAAACTTCTAAAGAAATGTACAAGTATTTCATTCTATGAACTATAAGAAAAAGCTAGTTACCTATTTAAGTACCTAATTAAGAAAAAACTGCCACAGAGCACACTTTGCAAACCTAATAATATTACTACTAATAATAATATCAACTATTTCCTAATAACTAATACTACAAAACTAAAAAGAGTTAGGGAAGGAGAAATCAATTATTAAAACAGAAATAACTATCGCTTATCATGAAAAATCACAGCCCTCAGAAAACACATCTGAAAGATCACGCAGCAAAAGAGATATGAAGTATCTCAGTGGAGAGGAGGGAGTTATGGGTAGGGGTGGAGTCAAAGCCTCAGATTCACAGCTTTAGGAAAAGGTGCCAAGGTCGGACTTGATTGGATCTGACAAACCAAAGGTTGAAATGGACAAAAATAGGCAACATCAGATTCATAAGATAGTGTCAGTGATTCACTGTAGAAATAAGCACCAATTCATTTTAGAAATAAGCACTTGTTTACATAAAGTGGAACTCGGTACGGCAGAAAATGTTAATACTGCAGTTAAAAGGTGGGGTATTAATCATGTTCAAAGACAATTATATATACTGCTATAATATGGTTTATATTATAAAGTACAGCGGTGGCATGGTGAGCAGTGTCACAATACTATGTTATAGCTGAGAGATGCTAGTAAAACTATTCGGGTATTGGTGAAAATTGGTAGTGAGGTATAAGATATGGCAAGCTGAAGATTGCAGTGGCATTTATCCTGGAGATATACAAGATCAGATCCATTGATTTAATAAACAATATAACTGCAGCCTTTAATTTACAATTGGGGGGCACTTAAGCTGTGCAGCAAGAACCAGGCAGTCAGTGTTCAGCTTACAATATAGATTCCAAATAAGACTTACTCAAGACAGAATGCTAAGTTAAAGCACTGTAGTAAAACAGAAAAATTATGGCTCTCAAATGCTGCCATTGATTTGTAGCAGACAGTGAACATTTTCTAGACTTTGGATAGATGTGCATCTTGGAGCTATCCTATTTTTAATTATCGCTCATACAATTCCAGGCTGCTCAAATCATGATAGCAAAAGGATGGCTCTCAAGATATTGTGCTGATGATGATGTGTAAAGGATAGTGAGCATTTTCCAGACTTTGGGTAGACTTGTGGCTTGGGGTTATTCTATTTTTAACTAATGTTCACAAATCCTATGCTACTTAAAGCACTGTAATAAAAGTATGGATCTCAAGGTGTTGCCACTGTTGTGTAGAGGATTGTGACAATTTTCTAGGGATATCCTGTTTTAAATACCACTCACACAATCCCAGGCTACTGTTGAAACCTTGCTATGACTGGCTGACCACAAATGAGAGCAGGTTTTGCTAACTGGATGCTCACTTACAATGCTTATAAATCTTATGTAGTCATCAGGGGATAAAGAAGGTGTTCTGCAACAAGTTATTAGTTGATAAGTGATCCTATTTATAGTGGGGTCTATTTCTATATCCCGAAAAGCCACAATACTGAAGACTGGAAGATAGAGATGAGAAGAACAAAACTCAAAATCACGAATCGTGTAAGTGTTCCCAGGTCAAGTGAATACTTGCCCAAAAAGGCAGTAAATCACAGTGGGCCGGCTAAAACTCACCTAGGTGGGGGCCTATTCCCCCCATACCCTCCTAACTGTATATCCAACCTCTGGGATCACACTTCGGTAGAGAAAGGGCATAAATCCCCCTGTGGACAAGTGTTTATTTGCCCTGGGAATACCTATGTGATTCGTGATTGTGAGTTTCGTCCTTCTCATCTCTATCTTCCGGTCTTCGGTATTGTGAGTTTTCTGGATACTGAAATAGACCCCTATAGTGATATACAGTTCAATACATCTGTGGGTTCTTGAGGATTTGCCTGCAGCTAATATGTTCCTGACAAATATGGAGACTCAACCACAGTTGCCACTGGGTCAAAAGACATGCAAACTGCAAAATTCAGACACGGAGGGAGTGCTCTCATAAATATGGATGCTTTCCACATACAGGAGTGCATCAAGATCAGTTAATTAACTGTTTAGACTTCTGGTACTGAGGAGTGCCACTTGAATGTGATCCGATTTTGGGACTAATATTTTAGTTACACTGGACTAATCCACAACTGGATGCTGCTTAAAAAAGGTACAATAGGTACACCAAAGGCTTTAGCCAGTACACAGAAGCCTTGAAATGATAGATGTAGGTCATGCTTTTAGAAACAAGCTGGACTGTCGAGCATATCATCCCACGCTGGCATATACTGGATCCTCCTGGAATAACACTAGCTATTTTAATTTGTTTTATTTTGAATCTGTTAACCACTGATCTAACTGGACCTGTTTCAGTCACAGTTCATGGAAAACACAATAGATACAAAACATTACATACAGTAAGAATGACAAAATGTTATATATACATATATAGAAAAATGAATATCACAGTTGGTTTGAGTGTATAAAGGCAACGGATAACTGACATTACATACAGATGACTGAAATCCACAGTATATACATGCATTAGATACAGACTGGCATCACAGATGATATGCAGAAAGAACCACAATCGAATATAGAGTCATATCGAGGTATGTAGGCAGAAGAATAGAATACAGAGGTTAACTGACTAGACAGACAGCAGCAGCATTTTCCCAGAGTCTTGACATGTGCTTTTATTTGTAAATGGAAAGTGGGATAAGATGAGATAGGATGGGGGTAGGATAGGAGGGAGGATTTAACCAAATATCTTCTCTTTGCATCTAGGCATCTTTCAAAGTGAAAGAAGAATTATACTGAGGACCAGTGTCACACCTGCATTTGTAACATGCATGGAAAGTTCTGACATATATTTCTGCATGTCCCTCGGGTTTTATGTATCAAGTTGCACACCCCTTCATGTACCATTTCCATGTCTTAGTGAGCAGTTATAATGCCAAAATTCTGGCACCTGAAAGGCAACTCTCCTTTTGTCCAGCCTTGTCAGTGATGGGTCTCATTTGCCTGACAGCAGTCACCCATCACTAAAATATTGCTGTTGCTGCTGTTGCTCAGAGTGGGAAATCTGGACTGTTTTTGTTCATGGTGACTCTGTATGGTTGGTATGCATGACGTAGATAAATGGTCTGATATCTGCTGAGACTCGAGCTTCTTATTTGTAGGAGTCTTTGGAAATGATTTTTTTTATAGCACAACATGGGCAAGCCAGTATTGTCTCAAGCCATTTGGGGTCGTGGTCTAGGAATTTAAAGAGTCTGAAACAAGCCAAGCAGTTTTTTTTTTTTGTTACTGATTCAGACTAGACCTAAAAGATAGCACTCACAGCTTGCAAGTCCTGTCTCTGCATCTCAGAGCTGTAACTGCCTGAAGCTTCAGTGAGGGGTGGTAGCACAGAGCTGAGTCAGCATTTGTTTTAATGGCTAAAATTCAGACTGGACTTGCAAACTATGAATGCCCTCTGTTGGATCTGGTCTGTTTATTTGATATTTTTGGCTGGCTGAAGCTTGACTAGGAACAGAACCTGACCACTCAGAAGGATTCTACCTCAAGAGCAACTTCTTTACTTTTGCAGTGAAGAGAAAAAGTAATGGATTATTTATTCTTTAAATGATTTAGGGCTTGTTCTACTGGAAGGATGTGCTGCAGTTTTTGCACACAAGCCAGAACTTGCATGGCTTTTTGTGAGGAGACAGAAGAAATTTCCTCTCAGTCAAGGTGAGAGCATGGACTGAATGGCCTGCATTGAGACACTCTGGGCATGATATACTCTTTTTCCATTCTACATTCCGGATTGCAAAGTAGAGTTTATAAGAATGCACTAAAGTTTGTAGATCAGTAAAGGTGAACAAGCTACAAGTTTCAACACGGTATCTGATATGGTGTTTTTTTAAGCAGTAGATGTTTACTATTTCTGAAAGCATTCTTTCTGTTTCACTTTGAATTTGGATTTTTAGCCTCTTTAATTAAGCCATGTTGTTTTGATTCTTTTCTTAGTGTTAGGTTTTCAGTTTGCTTTAGTGTTAGGTAAAATTCCAATTTAATAAAATGCATTTTCCAGCCATTAGGCCAGACTCTGAATTTGCCATAGCATGTTATTGCATCTGGTTCAATTGCAAAATACTGGCATCTTATTTTTTGTTTTATTTTGCCTGTTTTAATTTCTGAGTGTTGTCTTCTTCTGTGCAGCACTACTACAGCTTTTAAATCCTGATTGTTTAATGCTGCTGACAAAGTAAACTTCTGTGGCATCTGGATGACTGAAGACTGAAAACTATAAAACTGCAAGAAACTCAATGGTGTGGTGACTTAAAACCCCATTGCGACAGTATGTACTGTTCATTTTGGGTTCAGTAGCTCTTCATAGGAATGTTACAGCTACAAATGAAGAACACAGGAACTATGATGTAAGTAACCATACCCTTTAGTTTCATGTCAATAACTGCCCAAGCAAGACAAAGTCGCATGATATCCTCAATACACTAGCTTTCTGGGATTCTCAAAAACACATGCCACTGTACATTGCCCAAACCAGCAGCACCTGCAGACACTAAAGAGGATACATTTAGAGGAAGCATTTTTCTTCAGTCACCTCTAAAGTAGCTTGGCGAGATTCCAAACTTCTATTCACTGCCTTATGCTAATCTCCCATCAGTTTTGGTACCCCAAGGGAAAATTAACAGAAGCACTTTCTTCAAGGAGACCTTGGATGCATATTCTTTATTTAAGCAAGAAATGGATCGATATGCCAAAGGGCAAGTAGATCTGCAGTGAAATTACAGGAAATACGAGACCTTGTGGAACTCTACATCTTTTATTGCCATCACGTTTTGTGTATTCTGAGAATCATGCACCCAGTTTAATCAACTAGTATTCCTGTTAGCTAAAACCTGGAAAATGTAACTTCTTAGAAAAGGAAACATAATGAGAATGGTAAAATAGAAAGGAAAAAGTAGAAGGAAATCTGCCTAATAAAATTATGTACTGGCATGAACTGTTCCTCTTCTCACCAGTAGTCTTTGTGGACCACCTCTTCTGTTTGGAAATGGTGCGGCAACAAAAAAAGTGTTTTTACCTTTTAGAGTTCCCACGTAGCATTTGTAATTTACTGGTACACACAAGAGCAGTACATACAATGCATCCATCTACTCAGTTTTAAGGATAAGTACTGCATTTTGTTTTCTGAGCTGCCTGTTTGCACTGCTATCTATGCTTTCTATAAATACTTATATCTAAGCTGAACAAAAAATTGATGTAAACAGAGACAGAATGTATGTAAAAACTGTCAAGTAATGTTTTGCACAGGCATTCTGGTATTTGCTCTCTAGTGTTAAGAAACTTGTTTTGTGGGGTTAGGTTATATTTATACAGAACACACAGAGGCCATATTAGATGCTGTTTTTGAAAAAAAAAAACAAGAACTAGAATGGCAGTCACATTTAAATGCTTGTTTATATCCTGCTATAAATAATGACATTAATATTCAGTAAACTTTACATTAAGGGCATTACGACACTACAACCTACATATTTTTAAACATGTATTTTAAATTGCACTATGCATCTTTAACAGTTTTAATTGGACATTACTAATCGAGTGATTTTTTTTTTTTTGTTACATGATGCCCAAGAAACATCTGTAGAGTTTGCATTACTCTGGTAAAGTCTCTTGTACATGTTGAATTGAAAGTGCTCAGCTGTTTGTTGCGTAAATAGTGTGAATACATAGCAGAGTTTTTCTTGGGGTCACAGTTCTGCTGGTGGCCTTTCTAAGAAAGCTGTATACTGATAAACAGCTTAGTTTCAGCTCTCCCAGTATGAAAAAAAAAAAGAAAATGACAGATAAGGCCAGTAATTCTGCCAGTTTTTGTAAAATTCAGTTACTAGCTAGTAAGTACACTGCCCGGATACCAGCAAAGAAGAAACTTAGTCTGAGAGAAAAATCAACTAGAAAAAGTGAAGAGAAAATACTTACTGGGTAGAATCTGCAGCTGTTCTGCAAAAAGAAGTTTGAATTTCATCTCTGAAATAAGAGTTGGCTTCCAGTAACTTAAAGGAAAAAATAAATCAAATGTGCTCAGAGCTGATTAAAATAAATGAAACATTGAAGGAATACACCATCTCAAATAACAAAAGGCTGGAAAAATGGAATAAGCTTTAAACAGCTATTCAGATGAACTGATAAAAATGCAAAAAACAAAGTTCGAAATGAAGAAAACAATGGCTGAATATGACACAGCTGAAGAAGAACTGTTTCAAAAATTGGAACAGTTAGACAACATAGCATGCAGAGAAAACGTGATTTTCTGCCGGTCATACCAGATAAACTGTAAGGAAAAGACTATTTAATTCTATGAAAGCACAGATAAGTAACTGGACTGATTTGTTAATCACAATGGCACATTGTGTGTATGCTCCAAACCTGGTCATGAGAAAACAGCCAATAACTGTATTAGCAAAGATTCAATCATACCAGAAACAGATGATCCTGACAAAACTGTGGCAGAAGTAGTAAAATTGGAGACAGTAGAGCATTTGTGGAAAATGATTATTTACTGTACACCAGGCAGAAGAGAAGCAAATTTATCCCCGCAATCAGGGAATGTTGAGAGGCAAGTATGAGATTCAAGCTGTAGTACCCAGTGTTTTCAGAATATTTTTTTCCCAGCGGATCAACATTGTTTTTTGTCACAGAACAGGCTAATGAAGAAATAAAAGTTTGCCCAACAAAAAGTGAGTTATTAAACAGAATGGGACTCTGCTTCTCATTTTCCTGATTACAGAACTCATTGAGAAACTTTGCCAGTGAAACCTTTTCCAGTGTTCCAGGGGAGAATTCTTGAGAGACATAAACAAGCACAGGAGATGATTAGAATAAGGCGTATCCTGGACTTGAACCAAAGTTTGGGGTTAGAAGATGGAAATGAAAAAGAAGACTAGCAACACTGCAATTAGTAAATAAATTAGAGATTATAAAGCATCAATCGCACTTATGAAATATGGCTTTACAGGAAAACGTGGCTGAAAAAGATTGGACTTTTGGTGACTTTGTTAAATTTGTGTGGGATTGAAAGGCATATACCCCACTTCGTGTCATTAATGCCTGAAAGGACACTAAAAGGGAAAAAAAGAAAAAGAAATATTAACTGTAAGTAAAATATTTTTTGTTCTTAACAGTATTAAACATTTCATTATATAAAGTACATGTTTTACAGTAAAGCATTTTTAGTGATTGTTGTATGTGATAACGCTACTAAAGTAAACCAATACTTTTTCTTTATTACTTTTAAGAAATGTAGGCATTACAATGTAAAAAGAGAAGAAAAGCTGAACAAAACACATTTAAGTTACATTGCAATCTTTGGCTATTGGGGTGGGTGATGGGATGTAAATGTGTACTGATTATAATATATGTAGAACAGAGATGTTTTCTTTTACTTTTGCATAGGTGAATGTCTGGATTAATGCCCTTGGTTTAATCTAATAACAAGTTTTAATGTAAGCAAGTGGGCTTTTAAAAGAAGAGACCACTATAAATGTAATGAATAGCTTTCCTTCAAAAAATAAATGTTCAGTGTAAGAAGTCTGAAGGCAGCTGTACATTCTGTCTTATGTTTCCATGAAGATAAGCTGACTTCAGCTGAGGACAATAAATCTCAGGATGCCTGGAGACTGTCTGCTGAGAGAAAGGTAAAATTAAAATGTACAAGGGAAAGCAGCTTAGTACAAACATAAAGTCTGAAATTACTGGAAGTGAATAAGAAATAGCAGCTTTTCTGGTCCATAAAGTATTCAGTGCATTCACTAGAATGGTGTATAATTTTATTTTATTTAAAGATAGCCAGTGCACTTTTTCATAAGGCTAAAAGTTCATGTTTTCTGAAAGCATATAAGCTGTTTATTACATCTGGGAGGGAATAAAAATAAGACAAGAAGAGACGGCAATTAGTGTAGGTATAAGCACAAGCTATAACATGTGTTTTGTCATGGATAACCTTAATATTAGGTTAGGTAATGCATGTATGTCCACCTCTCAATTTGGGACAACTGTTCTTAAGAGGAGGGTTAAACTTCAATTTTTGATAATGTACACAGTTTGTTTTAATAGGTTCTGGGGTGTGTTTACTTTTTTGTTTGAGGGTGTTCATTAAAACAAAAAGTCTTGTAAAATGTGTCATAGGTTCAAAGGGAAATGACAAGAAACAACTGTATAAAGGATTAACCTGCCAAGCATTAGTGGTTATATGTTGCACAAAAGCTAGAAACAGACACTTAAAATGCTGTCACATACAACAGGTGGAAATAATAACTTCTTATCATACTGGCTGAACTGTCCATATTGTTTTGGAATGTGAATAGCCTCACAAGTACAGACAAAAATGTAAGTGTCCCGAATTACATTAAGAAATGCAGAGTACAAACAACAATGTTGTTAAATGATATATATTTGGAACAAAGTGAGCAGGTGAATTTCAAAAAGGAAGGATTTCAGGATAAATGTTCAGCAGAATATCTGGGACAAAGGAAAAGGGAGTATCTATTCTAGAAAGGGAGTGGAAAAAACTTTCCAAATTTACAGATTTAGAGGTATTTAAGAATAAACATCTAAAAGTAGTTTTTAAGAAATGACAGAATGTCAATAATTTACGTATGCAGCCAATTCACAGATTTTCACACATAAAAGGAGGGGGACTTTTAAATGCGGAGCCTGTAATCAATGCAAGTATATATTACAAGGGGAAGAAGTATATATACAGGCAAGACATAAGACCTTATATAATAAAAATTACTCCAACTGCAATTCACAGGGACTAGTTTATTTAGTTACATGCAGATCCTGTGATGCCTTTTATGTCGGCAGAACTGAATGACACCCAAAACACAGAATATATGAACACCTCAATGATGTGAGAAAGAAGAACAGTACTAATGCCCTGTACAAACATACATTGGAATGTAGTAATGCTCAGTTTTTCTTTTCACTAATTGAAATGGTCCCCAGAGAAATAAGAGGGGGGTCACTGGGAGACCAAATTGGAGTTCAGGGAAACCTTTTGGCAAATAACTTTGGAGGCTAATAGAACCCCAGGGCTAAATGATTTTATTTCTATTTTACCTCTTTTGAAGCTTAGACCAGCTAAATTATAAATGTGGCCTTTTATTATAGTTCTGATACAAGTGGCATATTTTATTTTCATACTATTTGGTACATTAATTGTCATGCTATATATAATATACAATATTTATTTATATTTTTTATAACAAATGAAATTCTATAGAATATATTTGATACAATTGTATATATTATATTTATAATTCAATAGTTGTGATTACTTATTCTTATATATTTTGTACACAACACTTAATTCATTTTTAGGAATTTTAACAGTTATTAGTTGTATGTCTTTAATGGTTTTAATTAACCTTATTAATCAATTAAGGGGAAATGTATATAATGTGTGAATGTAGATGAGTTTAATATTATGTCTGAAGAAGTCTGAGGGATACTTGGACGAAAATGCCTTGTTTAAATTCAGAGTTAATATACTTTGAATAAAAGTTTTGGTTCTACGTGCAGCTCTTCAACAGTCCATTCTTTTGGTTATTTAAGGAAAAGGGAGTACTTACTAATTGCTAGTGGAGCTCAAATAGTGATAAAAGAGGGTAAAAAGACAATAATGGTCTATTTGTGGTAGTAAGGGGCTACTGGCAAGGGAGGAGGGTTATGCTGGCATGTATTTATATTCTACCTAGAATTGGTATTATGGAGCTTAACAAAATTTTGGGAGAAATAATTGGCTTTCAGCAGAAAATATTACTTAAAGTTGGGGACTGGAACTTGATTTGCAACAGTGAGGATGTAGCTGGGACCTAGAAGGAAAATATAAGAAAAGAGGGTACGTCTGAAAGATTTCTGAAAATATTTGGTATGGTAGACATGAATTCAGTAGTAGGAAGTTGGAGAGGATTTACATATCATTCTCCAAGGTGTAATAACTAGGCTACATTACACATAAATTTTATTTCACAGGAATATGTGCATTTAATTGAAAGCTTTAACACACATGTAATAACTATTTCAGATTATGCACCTGTAACAACTAAGATAAAAATGAAGGGTAAGTAAGTAAAAAGGAGACCCTGGCATTTCCCCACTACCTGTTAAAAGAGAGGAATTTAAGGACTGGGTAGTGGAAATTATTCAAGAGTTGTTAGGGGAAGACAGAAGTTTCTTCAGAAAGTATTGCTAGTGAATGGGATAAAATGAAAGTGGAGTTGACAAATAGGGTAGAAATAAAAGAAAAAGGATACAGTTAAGAAGTAACAAGAATTATTTAGAGGGGCTGACAGATGTTAAAATAATGCAGAGTAACAGGAAACTCAGACAACAAGAACAGGTGCAACTGCAAAATGCTAAAGAGAAAATAAGGGAGCATCTGGAAAATATGCATGGCTGTTAAGCAACTGTTTTTGATAATAACGCCACAGCACAAAAACTTTTAGCACAATGACTTAGGCAACAGAAAGGAGAAAGGGTTACTGCCTAACTTGGGGAGCCTTAGAACAAGAAAAATAACCAGAGATCCTGCAGAAAAATTAAGAGATATTTTGGTAATGTTATGAAAATTTGTACAAAGCAGAGAAATGTGGAAAACAAAAAAGTACAAATGGAAATATTTATGGAATACTTAAATATGCCAAAGACAGAGGCAGATGAATCTCAACAATTAAAAGTTAAAATAGGAGGCGATACAATAAAAACAGTGACGTATAATCAATCTACAGGAAAGTCTCCAAGAATAGATGGTATTGCTGTGGAAATTTGGATGCCAGGAGGGAATAATGTGATAAAGGTCTGGAAGACTTTTGTTTGCTAGCATTTCAAAAGGAGATGAAGCAACAACATCCTGAAAGATTTTAAACTGTGACTATGGAGTGCTTATATCCATAATAGCTAAAAGAGTGGCACAGGTGTTGCCAAAATTGCTCGATACGGATTAGTGTGGTTTTGTGGAGGGGAATCAAACATCTGACAACAGTAACAGAACAATAATGATCCAGAGGGATGCAGAATGTAAGAAAATACCGCTGCTGGTGAGTTTTGATGCACAGAAAGCATTTGACAGAGAAAGCTGGGATTTTATGAGTAAGGCAATGGAAGCATTTGGGATCATATTCAAACATTAACGTGGCAGGGTTCCTCTCTGATAAGTTGTGTCTGAATGCAGGAACAAGGCATGGGTGTCCTCTTTTACCTTTGTTATTTGCGTTATATTTAGAGCCATTGGAAAATAAAATATGGGACTCAGAAATTCAAGGATATAATTGGTATGGTAATCAAGAAACGTTGTCTTTACTTGCAGATGATATGATTTTTACCTGATAAAACCAGAAAAGTATATCTCAGTGTTGAGAAACATTCTGAGACCGTTTCAAGTCTTTTTGGAATACAAAAATAATGAAGATAAAAACAAATGCTATACCTATAAACTATGTAACAAAACATGAATTGGTTCAGTAATACCTGTATTTATGGGGACATGATAAAATGAAGCATTTAGGAGTATGGGTTTAAAAGGATTATGTTATGTCAGCTAAGGATATGTGGCAAGAGACTAAACAAAAGATAATGCCTGGAAGTTCTTGTTTATTGATATGGAAAGCAATATACAAGCAGTGAAAATGTTTTCAGTCCCTTTAGTTTTATACAAAGGTCAAGCACATTTTTATCAACCAGAGGAGAAGTTGTGGATAGTAATTGATAAAGAGTTTAAGGATTTTATCTGGGATTAGAAGAGGGCAAGTACACATATCACATACCAGTGTCTCACCAGTCAAGCCCTAAGGCATAACACAAAAACAGGCATCTTAGTCATGGGTGACTCAATTGTGAGACACAAAGATGTTCTTCTCACCAGGTTGGATAAGGAAAAAATCATGGTCAGCTGTCTGTCAGGTGCCAGGATCCACCACATCACACACACACTCAAGTCTCTCAACAACAGGCACAATTATGACTGAGTCCATGTTGGTGTGAATGACTTGAGACGTACCTTACTGACTATATGAAGAGAGACATGACTAAGCTTTCTGATTATGTGTTTCAGGCTGGTATGTCCCTAGCCTTAAGGAGCATTTTACCTTCGCCTAGGATAATACCTCACTCAGTACTTCAACAAATGGCTTAGTTTCTGGTATCATTCACAGGGGAATCAATATCCGTCAGCCTAGTATGTCATGGTCAACAGTACTCTATGCTTTGCCAGAGATGGTCTTCATCATCACCCTGGGATCTCAGTTATTGGGAAGGCTCTTGCCACCACCATAGTGCCTTTTTTTTTTAGGCAATGTCACAAGAACAAAATTCTCAATGTAAAAATACCCTCTTAAAACAATGTCAGTGTTATGCTGCTAAATGCTAGGAGTCTGCACCATTAACAAGACTCACTGGAAACACTCCTCACCTTGGAAGATGCTGACATTTGTACAGCCACTGAGACCTGGTTTAAGGCTGCAGAAAGCACCCCAGCTATAGCATGTTACATTTCCTTCCACACGTTCAGATTACAAACTGAATGTATGAGAACTAAATGAGGTGATGTATAAATATTCTTTAAAGCTAAATACACCTCTAGATTGGTTAAACAGCACGATTCCCTTGAATTACTTCAGGTGCAACTGACTGTGGGTAATACCCCTCTTCAGGTCATTGACAGCTACAGGACCTCCTCCATGAATCAGGACATCCACTCAGTCTACTTGAGTCAATCAAGATACAACTAGACACCCTGGTTTTGGGTGACTTTAATTACCCATCCATTGGTTAGGTAAATTATACAGGTTCTAACTTACTTGCCCAAAGGTTCCTGAACTTCTTTAACTCCAATGCCCTGGTCCAGCTGGTTGAAACATCCACAAGGGGCTCAAACATCCTGGATCTGGTGCTCACCAAGATGGCAGACCACTGCACCACCCTCAGTGTGTGGCCATCCCTGGTGAGATCTGACCACAAATCAGTCTCGCTAGAAGTAACTATAACACAAGACCCCTCCTTAGCAACAACTAGACTAACAAACTTCTAAAAGGCCAATTACAATCTGTTACGTGACTGCATAAATAGCTTCATAGCCTTACCCCCCACCTATGTTGAGTTATACTCCAATGCTTTATATAAGCACCTGTACAATTTTATTGACTCTACCGTACCTCACATTTAAGATCTTCAAGGAAAAACAAACCTGCCTGATGGACAACAGCCATTAATAGGCTATATAATAGGAGAAAGAATTGCTGTCTAAGTGTAGGAAGGAACAGTCTCAAAACTGGAAACACTCCTTTCTCAACTTAAACAAACAAATAAGACTCCTAGTGAAATCCTCCAGAGCTAACTATGAATCCAAATTAACTTTCTTAGATAAGGATAACTACAAGGTGTTCTTTAGTTACATCCATGACCTCAAAGGTAAGGTCCAGATTTGCGCTGAACTCATAGTTAATGGTACTACATAAACAGAACCTGTGGATATAGCAAACTTGCTGGCTAACAGGTTCAGTGAAAACTTCACTCCCCTGTCCCCACTATATACACGCCAAGGTATCCCTAACACCTGTCCCTCATCTAGTATCTCCAAGAAGCAGGTCTTAAACTCACTCTCCAAGGCCAGAAATGCAGCCTCTATGGGAGCAGACAACATCCCAGACTCTGTTCTACATGGGTTAAAACAGGAATTAGCATCACTATTGGGCACGCTTTTAAATCACAGCCTAAGCACTAGCTTCATCACACAGGAAAAGAAAAAAGCTACCATCATCCCTTTGCACAAAGAGGGTGCTTCCACGGACCTCGGTAACTATAAACTCATTAGCCTGACCAGACTTATCTGCAAGGCCATTGAACAAATCATCATGGACCTTATTAACAAAGCTATAGGAAATCTACTAACACTGAACCCCTTTGTCAAGGGGAGTTCATGCCTGTTAAACATGCTGGACGTCTTTGAGACAGTCACCATAGCCCTAGACAAGGGCAAATCTGTGCATACAATCTACCCAGACTTAGCCAAGTCCTTTGCCACAATCTCCCACTCAGGCATCATTGATAAACTCACGCAGCTGGGTATCAACCCATAAATTGTCAGGGGATTTGCAAACTGACTCACTGATAGAATTCATGTGGTCAAAATAGGGGACACCACCTCCTCCAGCAGACCTGTAACCAGTGGTGTTCCACAGGGATTGATTCTTGGACCCCTACTGTTGGGAATCTACTTCTCCAAAGTACAGGCTAAAACTAAAGGACTGTGGCTGACAAAAATGTCTAATCACTGCAAACTGGGAATGATCATTGAAACCCCTAGCAATGTCAACATCCTTCAAGAAGGTCTTAGGCAGACTAATGACTGGTGCCAAAGTCATGGTTTTAAACTTAATGCAAAAAATTCATTATCATCCCCTTTGGCAAGTCAATAGCAATATCATAAGCACACAGTCAGTGGTGACAGATTTGAGAACACAGATCGACAGCAACTTTAACTTCAATCACCATGTCTCCATAGTGATAAGAAGGACAGACATTTTATATTGCTCATCTCATAAGTAAGGCCATTCATTGCCTCCACGAAAAAAGAGGGTATAACTCCTCTGTACTCTTCCCTCATCAGGCCAATAATACAGTACACTTCCTTTGATATGTTTCTTTCCAAATACCTGCAGCAATTGGAGAGACCACAGAGGTTCCATACAAAAAAAATTCAAGGTCTTCAAGATCTGTCTTCTGCAGACAGACGTAAATCATTGTCACTTTACTCTGTGTTGTACAGAAAGCTCAGAGGCAACCTGTGCCTTGCATATATAGCAATCTCTGATCCATCTTTAATGGAAATGCTGCACAGTCACAAGTCAAATGGCACACGGGTCACTCGCTCAAAGAACCTTAACCTGGCATGTAACATCAACATAACTTACAGGAGAGACAGATTTGTCTCACACAGGCTGCCACACCTTTGGAACAAGCTTCCTATTCATGCTAAACAAAGCTCCTCGTTGGTCCTATTTAAGCATAATTTGGACGACTGGAAGGGTAACCAGAAATTCACCCGGAGTGTTCCACCTGTGTCCCTCTTGAACAGGGGCAATAGGTGTTTGAACCAGACATCCTTGGGAACATGGGTTGAACTTGACTAGGCTTGTAAGGGCCCTGGGGCTGTTAGCCTAGTAACCTCCTGTGATTCTATGATCCTATGATATGTTGATCCTTCTAACAGAACAAGGTAGTTTAGGATTATCTGATGTGAAGGGATATTTTAAAACGACATGCCGGTGGTGGTACGGCGGTAGCATTGTTACCTCACAACAAGAGGTTCCCCATTCAATTCTTGGCTTGGCTTGGGAGTGCCTTCTGTGTTGAGTCTGCATGTCCTCCCCGTGGTTGGGTAGCATTCGAAATACATGCGTGCGTAAATGGGCGTGCCTTCGTTGAAGGTTGGGCATCGAGCTGGCACCTCGGCGTTTCATAAAAATCTACTGCCTATCATTAGCGGACCGGAGTTCCACTATGGCAACCCCTTACCTGGAAAAAGCCAAAAGACAAACAACAACAACACTTAAGACTTATTTAAATAACAAAAACAGAAAGCTATAATTCAAAGTATAAGGGATAATGATGAAGTGGAGGGAATTGAAAAAAAAAAGCGAGAGAGTTGGAGTTTGGATGCAAATCCTTAAGGAGAATACCAGCAGCCATACATAATATAATATTCATAAAGCAGCAGAAAGTATTCTTAGACCGAAGACAATACTTTAATGGAGAAAGGAGATTCTACCGATAGAAATGACTGCAGTTAGAGGTATAGAGAAAGGTTAAGAGGGGGGGGGCAGAATTTACTGGAGAAAGCTGGCAAAGGAACCAAGGTAGTTTGAGCAAATAACTAGATAGGAAAATGTAACAGAATGGGAAAGGTCAAGAAGACATTTGGACTGTTGGTTAGTGACTGCCTTTCCTATTAAGGATCGATATCAAAGTACAGGCAAAGAGAAAGGGACAGGGAAATCCTCAGTAAAACACCTGCTCTGGTAGAGTTTTCATTTGAATCTAGAATGCAACCTGCTGTTAAAAAAGGTATAATTAATGCAGCATATAAAATATTTCACAACTACAGAAACCAGTCAAAGGAGGTTAAAAAACATTGAGAAGAGACACTGGATAAGCAATTCACAAGGAAACAATGGGAGGACATTTGTATGGTTCCCTAATATGCAACAACATTAGAAAACTTAGAATTACTGTTTGGAAGTGTTTGCACAGATATTTTTATACCCCAACCAGACTCCAAAGATTTTCTTTCCTCAGGTAAATGGCAAATGTTGGAGGTGTGGTGAGGAAGGAAAAGGTAACTGGTAACATATGTTCTGGGAGTGTAATGAGTTGGCAGACTTTAAAAACTCCCTCTACAGAGTGCTCAGTCAGAAATATACTGGGTAAGCAAATAGGTGTAACTAAGGAAATGTTTTTGAGCTGGGATACAGGATGTAAACTGTCTAGACCGGATAAGGCCTTGTTAAATTTAATTCTACTGGGTGCCAAAAAAGCAGTTACTAGAGAATGGAAACTGAAGTTTAAACAAACCGTATTTGAAGTAGTGAATATTGTAACAGAGATAAAAGAACTTTAAGTGGGATCTTTTAGAAAAAGGGTAAGAGAGATCCCATAAAAAATGGAAACTGAGAAAATACATGTAGAAAAATGTTTGGAGGAGGAGTGAGGTTTAAGGGAAGGCAGAAATTCAGCAATTTATGTAATGTTGGATTGATGATAAATCGTATGGAAGAATATATGTGATGTCTAATGTTGGAAACTGTAAACATGTTGTAATGGTTTGTTTTCTTTTGTATAAATGTGTATTTGCCTATGTCTTAAGTGATAATTCAATAAAGGTGTTAAAATATAAAAAAAATCTGTCTTTTATGGCAGCTTTATCATTTTTTGCTCATTACTAAGATTAAATGTACAGCTATTGAATTTCTTTCTTTTTTGCGATATGCAAGATGCAATACAAAAATGATCAGGCCAGTGCAGTCACTGTTTTCAGTTTGCTGCCAGATTTCCTCAACAAGACCAAAGACAGAGGTGGATTTGGTGGCAGGGTTGGTACCATAATGAAAATTCTGCTGCACTAAATCTAAAAATGTCTTTGTTGTTTCACAGTCACATTGATTTCTGCAACTGAAGTGGATAATGCAGCACTGATTTGGAAGTGTCAGGTTTTTATTTCATTTCATCATTTGTTTTATTTTTTCTTGATTTCTTAAGTTTTTGATTAATTCATAACCATTTCTGTATTCAAATTTTACTTGGTGATTTAGTGGCTAAGAGGCACATGAAGCTCACCATTTTGTTATTTAGCAATAGATTGAATATTTCCATCTATTTTACCTTCCCTTCTGCAAACGTATTTTGTAAAGTAGATTCACACAGAGGGCATGAACTGGGTACAAACTTCACTGAAACTATGTCTTCCTATCATATGATGGAGTTGGATTCTTTTCTGGTAAGAGCACAAACCTAAAATAGGTACTCTAACAATAACACGCACAGGACAGCCAACTGGAAGAGTCTAAACTATTTGACAAAATGGCAGAAACCATTAAAAGATGGAAGTCATGTGGTATATGGCATGCACTAGCATTATGGGTACTTTAAAAAGATACTAATTACATATAAATACATACCACATTGACTATCATGCTCTTGGAAATAGAAAATGTAGCCAAAAAAACTGTTTCAATACTTTAAAAAGATACTAATTATATATAAATACATACCACATTAACTATCATGCTCTTGGAAATAGAAAATGTAGCCAAATAAGAAGTTATGTACTCACCATAACGTTCCATCTGAGTAGGTGACTTCATTTGTCTGCAACCTTTGGGTCTTGGATCCGACTTCGGATCCGAGCCGGCAACTTATTTTACAGCTTATGGATCCGAGTTCCTAGCTCCTCCCCTTACCCATAATACCCTGCCAACCCTGATTGACCTCAGATCAAGTTTGCCCTTATACCAAATTTCAGACCAAGGTGTCCCAAAAGGGACCAAGAAAGGACATACAAGAACTGACTTCTGAAGGCCAGGGGGAAGGAGTGGGGATGGTTGCAGACAAATGAAGTCACCTACTCAGATGGAACGTTATGGTGAGTACATAACTTCTTAATCTGAAGTAGGGGCTTCATTTGTCAGCAACCTTTGGGACAGAGTCCCCAGCTACCTGAATCTTGGGCGGCCATCATGGAAGGATGTTCCGAAACACTGCGGAGCCAATGGATGCTCTCCCTCTGGAAATAGCATCCAGCTTATAATGGTTGATAAAGGTGTGAGATGAGGCCCAAATGGCTGCAGAGCAAATATCATCAAAAGATACTCTAGATCTAAAGGCAGCAGAAGTAGCTATGGAGCGAGAAGAATGCGCCCGTACTCCCTGAGGTGCGAGCCTCCCCGAAGTTTCACAGGCCAGAAGAATACACTGTGAAATCCATCGTGATAAGGTGACCTTAGAAATAGCTTTACCCAGATTGAATCTGGCAAAGGAAATGAACAACTGATCTGATTGTCTGTGACCAGCAGTCCTATGAATGTAGAAGCGCAGTTGTCTGTGCACGACTAAGGAATGCAGCTTGTATTCTCCTTTATTCTGGTACTTAGGGAAGAAAACTGGCAGGTTAATGGACTGATTGATATTGGTTTCTGAGGCCACCTTAGGAAGAAAGGAGGGATTGGTCCTGAGGTGCACTCTATCCTGATGAAAAATCAAGTAGGGAGGTTTTGCACAAAGGGCCTGAAGTTCGGAAACTCTCTTCGCTGAAGTGATGGCGACAAAGAACGCCGTTTTCCAGGAAAGATATTTAAGTTCGACCGAGGCAGCTGGTTCAAAGGGAGGGGCAGTCGAGGCTTGAAGGACTAATGATAGATCCCAAGGGGGTACAGCTTCCTTGACAGGAGGCCTGAGCAGGAAGGTACCCTTGAGGAAGGTTTTACATAATTTCGCGGTCATCAAGGGACGTGACTCGTGTCCCACATGGTAATGAGAGATGGCTGCTAGTTGAACCTTGACTGTAGAACAGCTAGCTCCCCGTTGAAAAAGTCCGGTGAGGAAATTCAAAACGGACGGCAATGAAGCCGTGAAGGGATCAATGTTATGGTGTTCCGCCCAGATGGAGAAACGCTTCCATTTACTGCGATAGACTTTTCTAGTGGAAGGTTTATGTGCTGCCACCAAGATGGCTATAACTGGTGAGGAGATGTCGGGAGTCCTGACTAAGAGAGGAACTGGAGCAGCTAAGCTGTCAGCTTCAGGTTGTCCAGATTTGGGGTCGGTAGGCCTGACGGATGGGATATTAGATCCGGAATGGGATCCAGAATCCAGGGAGGATTCACCAGATGAGACCACAGGTAAGGGAACCAAGTTTGACGAGGCCAGAATGGGGCAATGAGGATCATTCTGCTCCCCAACCGAGAGGCTTTCTGTATTAGTTTCAGCATCAGGGGTAGAGGAGGATAGGCATAAAGTAGACCGGGAGGCCAAGCATGCAATAGAGCATCTCTCGGGACTTCCTCGAGGGGAGGAATCAGAGCAAAGAAGCTGGAGCATTTCATGTTTGAGGGAGTGGCAAAAAGATCACAGCAGGGTTGCCCCCATCAAAAATCTGCTTCGCTACCTGGGAATTGAGAGACCACTCGTAAGGGAAAAGAATAGTGCGACTGAGCTCGTCCGCCAGAATGTTGGACCGTCCCGGAATGTGCATTGCGATAAGGAAGCGGTTGGTGGAGATCGCCCATTCCCACACCCTCATGGCCTCTCGACAGAGAGGGTAGGACCTGGTTCCCCCCTGTTTGTTGATGTACCAGACAACTGACATGTTGTCCGTCTGTATCGCAATAGTTCCTAGCCAGAACGTTGATATGCAAGGAGGTCTCTGTATCGTTCCACGTGCCTTGGACCGTTCTGCCTGAGCAATGCCCCCCCCACCCGAGGCGAGAGGCGTCCGTGGTCACCGTGGCGAGGGGAGGCGGCATGCAGAAGGGTCTTCCCGTATGAAGGTCCGGGGAGTGGAGCCACCATAAGAGGGCCGTCCTGCAAGCCCTGCTGAGTGAGATAGGATGGCTGAGGGGGAGAAACTGAAATGACCATTGGACTAGAAGGGTCCACTGTAGCACCCTCATATTCAGACGAGCATATTCAAGAAGAGTTACTGCTGCTGCCATGGAGCCTAGAGCCCTCAGGACCAATTCTGCCGGTGGGGCTTTTAATTGGAGGATGGCCCGCACATGAAGTCTCAGGTTTTGAAGTCACTCTGAAGTGAGGAACGCTCGCAGATTTCTGGTATCTATTTTGGCCCCTATGAAATCTATCACTTGTGTTGGAGCAAGGGAGGATTTGTCCAGGTTGATCGTAATGCCTAGATGGGGAGCTAGGCGGAGAAGGTGATTTCTGGCTGCACAGAGTAGATGCCTTGTTGGGGCGGACAGGAGCCAGTCGTCCAGGTACGGGAAGACCTGCATTCCCTGGAGTCTCAGGTGGGCCGCTATCACTGCTAACACTTTGGTAAACACCTTGGGGGCTGTGGTGAGACCAAAGGGAAGGACCCTGAACTGATAGTGACTGGCTCCCAGCTGGAAGTGGAGAAACCTCCTGGATCGTCTGTCCATTAAAATGTGGTAGTACGCATCCTTGAGGTCTATTGAGCACATCCAGTCGCTCTCCCGCAAGAGGGGGAGAATGGATTGAAGGGTGACCATCTGGAATTTTTCTTTGGTTACTGACAGGTTCAAGAGTGAAAGGTCGAGAACCAGTCTCAAGTCCCCCGTCTTTTTTGGCACCAGAAAGAACCTGGAGTAAAACCCTAATCCGAGTTGATCTGGGGGGATGGGCTGCTGCCTCCCTCTGATCGGGTGGTACATCAGGGAGGTTTTTGAGTCTGGGGACATGGTGCAGTGGAATTTTGTAACCTCTGGATATGATACGAAGCACCCAGCGATCTGACGTAATGGACTCCCAAGCCACCAGGTGCTTCGAGAAGCGCCCCCCGACTGCCTCCAGAGTGGAGCAGTCGGGCAACCCCTCAGGGCTGATGCGTGGGCCGATCAGAGAAGGTTTCTCTGGACCCAAAATTTCTCAGGGCCCCTCTGCCTCTAGGGCGGTGTCCTCCCTGTCCTCCTCTGCCACGGAAGGACTGGATGTCCGGAGCAGGATGGGAATGTTGCGATTTCCAGAACCACATCTTCTTCTGTCCCTTTTGGTTCTTGGAGAAGGACCTCTGGGGAGCAGAGAAGCGGACTCCGATGGCAGACAACGTCTTCCCATCCTTTTCGCTCTGGACAAGTGTCTCACGAACGGTCTTGCCAAACAAGGCAGAACCATCAAAGGAGGCATTCGCAAAGGACGCCTTGAAGGGCTCCGCGAAGTCACAATGTCGGAGCCAGCCCTGATGTCTCATGACTAGACCCGCTCCGCTAGCTCTAGCGGCTCCCTCTGTGGCGTGGGACAAAAGCCGCATAGAGGTATTTGAAACAGATCTTAGAGTGGCCATATGAGTGGAGTACAACTGCTTGTCCTCTGCCGACATGGACTCCGGGGGGAAGCAGCGCATTCTTTGATAAGATCTCGCTGCATCCTGATGACATGTGCCATGTAGTTCAGGGACCTTACTGAGAAGGTCGCTGAACTAAATACCCACTTCCCGAGGCGATCCATCGAGTGGGACTCCTTGCTCGGTGGATGAACCGAGGGGCTCTCCTGAGCTAATTCCCTCTTCGTGGCTGCCGCCATCAACATGTCCTCTACGGGGGGACCCTTGCTCCAATGGGACCGGTCTGCAGGGGGACTCAAAATTCAATCCAGACATTTGGGGACTGTCTCCACAGTGTCTGGCTCCTTCCACGCCCTGGTGGTGATAAGGTCCACCAGGGGGTCAGCTGGAGGGGACACCCAAGAGGTAGACGGGCCTGCTTCGAATGCCTCCAGTAACATGGACTCGTCGGAGGAAGACTTGGGGGCAGAGCACCCCCCCCCCGATCCGGAGCATTTCCATGATGTCTCCAAAGGAGACATCATTGGGGGGGGTGACCTTGGGGAGCCTTCCCCTTCATCCAAGTCCGTGTCCTCTGTTAAGGACTCAGGGGAGTCCACGTGTCTCCTCTTACACTTATGCTTGCGAGGCACTTCCTCGGGGGGACTGTCTGAGGAGGTCTCACCAGCAATATCCTGTTCCAGTGGAACAACCTGGGACATCGAAGCAGGCTGCCCCTGTGGCCAGTTGATGGAAGCCTGGCCCAGCAGAGAGGGAGTGCAAGGTGGAGCTGATGCAAGGACCGGGGGTCCGGATGCTCTCAACAGAGCCCTCTCCACTACATCGAAGGCCGATGGGGAGCCTCTCTCCCTGGAATCCGAAAGCCGGCTCCCACTCGGATCCGATGAAGGGATCGGAACCGGTGCCGAGGCCACCGGATCCGAAGGACCCATGTGCTCCGACCTGGACGGAGCCGAAGGCACACTGAATCCCTCGGATCCGAAGCTCGTACCACGGCTCCGAGAGGTTGGATCCGACGTAGGACCCGACAGACTCGAGGGCAGGATTGGATCAGAAGTACCCAGTACTGTCGGCGCCGACCCACCCCTGGCTCCAACGCTGCCTGGCTCCGAGCGCTCCAAACCCGGGAAGCGGGTCGGAGAAGGAGCTATCGGGGCAAAAAAAGGTGTTGAGTTCCCCCCCGAAGGGGGGGGGGCAAGAGCACTCCCATCTGCAGCTGGGCCTGGATGAACCTTCTCATCATCCGGTCCAAGTCTGCATCAGAAAGACTATAAGTAGATCTCGACGAGGCCACCAAGGCGGGCAGGGAATGCCGCCTCGATGACCTCGACGGAGATCGGGTCTCCTCCTCCTCGGGTCCCGGGGAAAAGCAAGGGGATCGGATCCGAGGAGGAGAGGACCTGGAAGCCGTGGAGGGAGAAGCCCGCTTAGCTGGGGGGCCGAAGTGGAGGCCTCGGCCCGCCGCTTGTGGTGCTTCTCCTTCCTTTTCTCCCTCCTGGCCTCCCTTTCCTCCGGCGGCTTAGTGTGAGTTTGAGTCCCGGCCGGGGGAAGGGGGGCAGGAGTGGCTACCACCAAGGGCTGAGGAGGAACCACGGGAGTACCGGAGGCCGAAGCTGGATCCAGGGGCAAAAGTCCCACCAGAACCAACTTCGACCTCCGCTCTTTCAGTGCCCTGGGGTTGAACGCTGCACAGATGGAATACCCTGAGGACAGGTGTTCAACCCGAAGGCACCGAACACACCGAGTGTGGCCATCCGCCAGTGAAAGCTTTTGGCCACACTCGGTGCACTTAGAAAAGATGGGCTTTGGGGCCTCTGACATTTTTCAAAGAAAAAAATAACTACACAAACACACCAGGCCCCAAAAACACAAGCAACACACACACACACACACACACTCTACGAACCAGCGAGGGGAGGAAATACACTAAAATTGAATAACATTAACAAAAGGGAATTCTAAACACACACACTATTTAACAAATCAAAGATTTTCTGTATTAACAAGTTATTTCTCAAAACTTATCTGAAAGTCGCCAGGAGCTCTGAAATCCAGCTGTCTCTTCTAAGAGCGGCAAACTAGATCTGAGGTCAATCAGGGTTGGCAGGGGATTATGGGTAAGGGGAGGAGCTAGGAGCTCGGATCCATAAGTTGTAAAATAAGTTGCCAGCTCGGATCCGAAGTCGGATCCAAGACCCAAAGGTTGCAGACAAATGAAGTCCCTACTTCAGATAAACTGTTTCAAAGTGGCAAGAAGAACAGATGTAAATACACAGAAAATGTATTTATATGAAAGTATCACAGCAGCACATATAAGTACCTACATGGGTGTGACACTAATGCTGTATTTCACAGAAGAACAAAACTGTTACGGATAAAAAAGTCTGGACAAATTCAAGTTTGATTGTGAATTAATTTAAATGCTATAATTTACGGCTTCAGTGTCCTTTATGGACGTAAGACTGATCTATAACAGAGCAAATGGCATTGCATCTGATTCACTATATTGCCATTTAGGTGCTACTATTTTCAGATGTGCATATTACTGTCTCTTGTCTTAGTTCTGACAGACCTGATTAGCTTGTCACTGGATGTGCTCTTTCTGTCCATCATTCATTTGGAGGCTTCAAGATTTTTTTGTTTCAGCACTGCACCAGTTTTTCTTATAGTATTATCACACATAACTCAAAGTGAACTGTAGGATGTAAGAACTCTAAAGTTATCTATCTATCTAGTAAGAAGAAATGGATTCCCTTCATTTGATCAATGAACCAGATTGTTGAAACCCACATGGTTGAGACCATATGGTCAACAATTTATTCAGTTGAACCATTCTGACTGAGATTATGGTAGAGTGGGGATTGGGGAATTTACACTTTTCCCCATTATATATATTGCAACTCAGAGTTGATGCATGTATATATATATATATATATATATATATATATATATATATATATATATATATATATATGGATCTATGTTGCTACATTGAAAGTATGTTAAATCGAAACGTACTACAGAGAACTCACTTTTGCGAAAGTGCATTTTAGCAAAAATGCACTTTCACAAAAAAAAAAAAAAAGACAAAAACCTACAAAAATAAAACATTGCTCACGTTTATGCAGGGGAGCAAGCCTCCCTGCACCCCACACACACCCTACTTTTAAAATTCTGACTCCAAGATCGCACTACAGTGGGGAAAAGGGAATATTCCCTTATCCCAGCTATACCGCAGCGATCTAAGCAACAGTTTCCTTAGTTGTGCAATCAATAGTCCATGTTGATGTACAACTAAATCTATATGCAAACTACGTGTTGTTTCTTTTTCTTCTTCTTTTTTTTCTTTTTTTGCAAAAGTGCATTTTCATTAAAATGCACTTTTGCACAAGTGAGTTTGCTGTAGTACGTTTTCATTTAAAGTACTTTTGATGTTCAGACTAGGACCCATATATATATGGGTCTATATGACAATATATATATAGTTAGGGGGTGTGGGGCTAAAATATATATATATATATATATATATATATATATATATATATATATATATATATATACATACATATGTGTGTGTGTGTATACATATATATATATATATATATATATATATATATATATATATATATATATATATATATATATATATATATATATATATATATATATATATATATATATACACATATGTACATACATATAATTAGCAGGGGATGTGGGGAATGCAGGGGGGCTTGACTCCTGCAAAAACACTGTGCTGTTTGCAGACGTTTGGCTTCTTTAATTCATTGATGAACTAAATTGTTGACCATATGGGTTTTGAGAATCTGGTTCATGACGCAGATGAACTAGACCCAAAGAAACACACCAACATCAATATTAATGGCTTTATATTTCACTTTCACTCAGCAATTCAGATATGATCGGCACATCACCTATTAATTTGCTAACTTTTCAAAAAGTAAAAGCATAATCACTTGGACAACTGAACAAAAATAGTTGCAGAAGATTAATGAACACATTAGTCCACACTGCCAAGTAGTACATTGTAAAACAACTTAAGGAGGCTAGATTAATGCACTATTACAATAATTTAATAAGGTTAAATTAATGCATCATAATTTTGTACACAAAAAACTAAAATTATATTCTTACCGAATATGCCTGAGGACTAGTCAACAGTTTTGCAATTGGTCCACACCATTCAGGCAAAGTTGCTGTAAGCGGTGGTCCAGCATGAGTTAAAATTGGCTTTAGATATCTGATAAGTTGTTAAAGAAAAGTCTCAGCAATTCCTTATGAGTCAGATAAAGCATTTTAATGGTCTATGAGACAATACTTCAGTGCTTCTTAATTAGCTTATTCCAAACAAAATCTAGAATGCAAAATACATTTTGGGTGTTGTGTACTGTCTAATACAATTCATCTTCAAGACTGCAGTTATTTATTCTCTAATATTCAAGTATGTCCACTAATCCAAGGGAATGATTTTGTCACGATTTCAGCATGGTTTCCACCCTATCCATAGTATCAGAACTGCCCTTCTGAGTTTTACTAACACGATAAACCAACACAGAAATAATGGGAAATTTGTATCTGCTGTCTTTCTGATAAACCAACATAGAAATAATAGGAAATTTGTATCCGCTGTCTTTCTGGAGCTATCCAAAGCTTTTGATACTGTTTCTCATCAGATATTTTTGATGAACTTTCCACCTTAACTCTTAGCCACTCCCCTCTAGCTTGGTTCCACTGTTACTTAACTGGCAGACAGCAGGCTATTAAATGGCAGCAAGATCTCTCTGTCCCTGCTGCCTGTCAACTTGGGGGTCCCCAGAGGTTCAAGCCTAGGTCCTCTATTATTTATTATTTTCACCAACTGTCTTCATACTTCTGCTCCACTAGCCTATATCATTCAATATACAGATAACTCCACTCTTACCTGTGCAGCACCATCCCTAAAACGACTTATTATCATTACTTAGCAGTCCTTCACAGCTATTGAAACATGGCTTTCTGATTCACATCTTATTTTAACCCCCTCCAAAACTAAGCCAATGATTTTCATCCCACCAAATCTCAAAATCTCCCAACTCCTTTCTAAATTCACTCCTCAGATAACACCATAATACCAGCTGTAACTCAAACTAAATTATTAGGCAAACTAACAGACAATAACTTGAAATTTGACTTACACCTATCTCAATCAAAAAGACACATATGAAACTTGGTTCTTTGTACAGAATCAAGCCTTTCCTGACTAACGACACAAGAAAAGCAACAGCCAAAACTCACCTTCTCTCCACCGCCCTGTATGCCTTTCCTATCTTCACTAACAATAGCAAAACTGATCTAGCTAAGCTTGAAACACACTACAATAAAATATCCAAATTTGCTACTTCCTCCCCTTATAGGTCTCACCACTGCGCTGCCTTACATCAACTAAACTGGCTAGAACTACCACACTAAACTTAGACTCAACTCACCCTCACTCATAGATTGGTATACCAACATGAAAAGCTCTTGCTCTTCAACCATTGCTCCAACACTACACTAATACTTGAACACTTTGATCCTCTAAAATCTCTAAATGCAACAATAAAGCTGGGGACTCTCTACTTTCTAACTACATCTCTAAAGTTTGGAATTCAATCCCTTATCCCATAATATCTAATGCCAACCCAACCCACTTCAAAAACCAACCTAAGGTTTTCATCTGCAACAACTGGCTCTGCTCATGTACTTCTCCAGGCTAAATCTACTCCCATCTCTATTGCTCATCTACTTAGTCTTCCTTTCCCTTTCCATCTTGTGCAACTTCTTACTTTCAATAATTCCTCCTTCTACCTGCTTCACTTTATCTTCCTTACTTACAGCCCTGTTCTACCTCTATCCTATTTTTTCTTCTTTTTCCCTAGCTCTTCTATCAACTCAGCTCTCCTCCTCGCCTTACTCTGCTTTTACTTCTCTTTAACTTTACTTCATATCTTCCCTATAAAAGCATCTATAATTCTTGGCTATGCCCATGATCTGTACTTGAATAATCTCTCCTGCACCTTCTCTCTTCCTCACTTTATTTCTTTTTTCTCTGCTATCTAGATTTCTCTCCTTCTCTTCTGTTGATCCAAGTAACACTTCCTATGAGTAGGAAATTAATCCTCTATTATTTTTCTCTTCTTTAGTTCTCCCTCCTCTCTTCAACTAAGACTTCTCAGTATAGAAATTGAAATATTGTATTTCTTGATTTCATATACATATATTTTATTCCTTTCTGATGTTAGATATTTTCCACTGTATCTGTATAATTCTTTTTTACATTACTGTATGCATTGTTTTTCATTGTTATATTGCTTGAATATTTCAAGTATTTAACTTGGAGTTTTTTCTCCCTGGGCCTCTGCTGAAAACCGGTTCTTTTTGACCCAGTCAGACCATCCCAGTAAACAAATGTCAAATAAATAAATAAAGCTGCTGACTGATATAAATGGAGGTGAAGATGCATGAAATACACTGATACATAAAACAGGCAATATGTTAAATATGGATTTATTAGTAAATTATCATGAACAAATTGAATTTATATTTATTTAGTGGTTGGTTTCTAATGCCACCTTTATGGGCTAGACAGATGACCCTTGACTGCAATCCCATCAACGTAGGTTCATGGAGCAGGTTAAGGTGCTGATGAATTCAGCCACAGAAAGATGGGACAGAACTTGCCAAATGCAGTCCATTCATTCCAGGAGGAGGATGACAGCTATATTCTACTCTTTGAATACAACCTGTTAAATACAAGTCTAGGTAAAAAACAGGCATGGCATTTCAGATAGCCAAGCAATGTACATGCTGTATAATCACACAGTAACACTAGGTATGTGGAGGCATGTATTACAGGCTCTGTCTTAGCAGTGGGCTGGTTGGCCATGAGTGGCCATGGAAGTTAGGACCAAGCAAAAAACGATCCAACCATGGATGATATCAGATGGCGCCTACCTCTCATCTTCTGCTGCTAAACTGCAGCTAAACTGATTCGAATCACAATAAAATGAAGTACACAATGGCATCTGATCAGTAGTCCTTACTTAATGAACATTCTGCTTCTTTATCACTCACCACCATCTTCACTCCACCCATCACTAAACAAGACTACAACTTACAGGAATATTGCACCTGTTAGTCAGACCTACACTCTTGCTGAATATTTTTCCTGACAATAAACGGAACCCTGCATTTTAGAAAACTTGGGGAAATTAATATACTCTCCCTAATAGTTCATCATGGCAGAAAGATGCATGTGCCTTAACTCACTCAAGCCTAAAATGCCTTTTTCTGTATACTTCCAGTTCACACCCATACCTCTTTGTGGTGCCCAGAATTTTCTGGGTCTGTCTTCTTTATCTAAGCAACTTACCAGCAAATATTTGGCAGTTTTAGAAAAGACAAGGAGTCATTAATCAAATGACACCAAGACTGTTAGCCTAGGATGCCTTGCAGAAGAGAAATTAATCTTCGCTTGCCACTTATTATTCAGATTTACATTCATATTTTCATAACTGAGACACCTGCATTTCATTAAGGTGCATGATGTAAAACATCAGTGTGGGAGATAGGACAATTCACTGAAAACGTTGCTTTATATCACAATATACTGGAAATATTGCCATTTGTTTGTTAGTACTTTATAACAATAAGCAATATTTATTTATTTTTATTTAACACTAGCATCTATGTACTAAATACTTCAAAAAAACATGTGACTTACAAACTTTTTATGATATTACGTGAAACCTTAGAAAACTGATTTTAATATTCGCACTGTAAGATGCACATATTCAGTACTATTTGTATTGCTAATTATACAATTAAAGAAACTGACTGCAAAAGATTGAGCAAAACAAGAAAACTTGGTAGGAAAAAACAGTTTAATACAGAGCAAAGCTTTCGGGCAGAACCCTTCTTCAATACTAATACATTCAAATCTAAAAACTGAAAGCTTAAATACAGGTCTAAAATCACATGACCAGCAGCCAAGTGGAATCATGTGACAACAAAACACAAAAAAGGAACATAATACTAATATATACACATAAAAGTGAATAAAAATGTGAATAAAAATAATAATGAATATAAAATGCAAAAGCAAAAAATCAACCTATTCTGCTATTACGTAACTTCACTAGTATAGGTTTCAGACTAACCGTGCTGTTCAAACCAGGAGGTGAATCAGCAGCCAGTCTCAAAATCCACTCAAACTCCTTAACCTCAAGATAGTTATTAATGTCACCACCCCTTGCATTTGGACATACTACATCAATCACTCTAAACTTAAAAGTATGTTCATGACCATAAGTACCTATGTGTTTATATAATGCATTTTTATCACAACATCTCCTAATCTCAGAGTTGTGATCAATAATGTGTTCTTTCAACTTACGTGTGGTTTTACCCACATAAAATGAGGCACATGAAATACACGTAGCCAAATAAACAACAAACGGGGTGTTGATTTGAATGTATTAGTATTGAAGAAGGGTTCTGCCCGAAAGCTTTGCTCTGTATTAAACTGTTTTTTCCTACCAAGTTTTCTTTTTTTGCTCAATCTTTTGCAGTCAGTTTCTTTACTTATTTTCATTGCTGTTATTGGGAATTCCTGCATAGGTCTATCTCGCAGCCTTTAGCCTTGTAATGGCAGTTCAAATGGGTTTGAGTTCTCTTAGGTCTCTTATTAACATTGAGACTAACCCATTGTTGAACTACACTGACACAGTGAACTCTCTTACTGTGATCGACACTGCTCCTGATTCTGAGAGTCTTGCTGAGTTTCATAGGATTTTACAACTACTTGAAAGAAAAGTGACTGCTTTCAAGCGTTTACAATGGCAACGTTTCAGCTTTTTAGCCTATGTGGCAAGAGGTATTGTTCCACGTGGACTTAGAATTCTCAAAATGCCTTCGTATGGTAACACTTTTCCTGAGTTACTGAAATCATGGCAACAACTTAATATTAAGCTGTCATTGGATTATATGTGCCTAATGAATGACTTTTTTGTTAAAATAGAAGAGGACTATAAAAGTGAAATTTTTGTTTTGGAGAACACTATCATGGAAATGTCAGTGTTTTCAAAGGTTACTCATACTTACCAGCAAATGCTTGACAGATTACAAGCCTTTGATACACGAATGGAAGCCACCAAGCTGCTCACGAGACATTGGGGATTTCCAGAGGCCATATTTTTCTTGGCCCAAATCAGAGAATTTCCTAATGTTAATCATCAGAAAATTGCCCAGAGAGATACTCTAGATACTTTTCAGAACAATGCACCGTTATGGTGTACACCGCTGATGAAGGAGGCTCCTCCAGCTCTGGCAGCTGACATCAACATCTACAACTAGTAGTGCATGCGCATCTACTGGAGCTAGAAACAAACATGATGACAGTGACAATGCCGTGAATGGAGCTAGAAAGAAATCACAGCAACTTACTTTAAATTTTGCGCATAAGCGTTTTCAACTAGAGCATCCTGAAACGGTGTCTAATAGGTCCCCGAAATCTAGAAGACCGCCAGCTGCACAGATTCCACATGTAGGTAAATGGAAGAATGAGAGCCCTTTAGGACTCAACAAAGTAAGTCGCAAGTAAATGTTGTTTTAAATTTATCTACCTTTGAGCTACAAACAGCCCATTTTTCCCTTCTTAGTAAGGGATTTAAGTATATACCCTCCTGCTGTGATGATGTTGTGACCTTAAAGTATTTGTTGGAAATTTGAATTTCAGAGTTTTATTTGGGGAGTCTAGTTCTTATTCCTGTTAGTGTTTTAAGGGCCTTTCATGACATATGTCCCAGATTAGAGAACTTTACTCTAAACCCCTGAAGAATAAGATTTATAACTTGAATTTTTCTGAGTATAAAGCACTTAAAACTTTACAGCATTGCAATGACATTGTGGACAAAGGTGGCATGGCTGTTATAATGGATCGTGATAAATACCTATCAGCTGTTTCTCTGTTACTTGAGGATGACACTGCTTTTAAAGTTATTACATTGGCAGATGTGAAAAAGTGTGTAAGCTATGTGAATATGGTAATTTATGATCTACAGCTAAATGGTGATATTGATTTAGATCTTTTCATTTTTCACTGTACCATGCCTAAAATTCATAAATCTTTAGATAATCCAGATATCTGTATACTTGCATAGAAAGCTGCAGCCCTACTTGCTTGGGTGTAGCACTATTTTAAAGGATACCTATGACTTGTTATCTAAGTTACATGTATGGTACAACAATGTAAGAATAGATTTAAGTACTAAGACACATTACCTGGTAACTCTTGATATTGTATCCCTCTTTACAGTCATCCCTAATGATGTTGGCTTAGAACTTCTGAGAGATTTTATGCTATCTCAACCTAACCCCGACTATAGACTTATTGATAATATCTGCTGTCTCATGGACGTAGCCCTGAAAAACAGTGTCTTTATGTTTAATGACTCCCTATTTCTTCAACTTACAGGGGTAGCCATGGGTACCTCGGTTGCAAACACCTATGCCAACTTAGTTCTCTATCAGTGGGAACAGAATAATCTATTTAATGATAGGAATATGTTTGTCCACAACATTAGTTTTTACCAACGGTTCGTGGATGATTGTTTTTTGGTGTGGAATGGCACATTGCATGACTTGAATGGCTTTGTCGACTATCTAAATTCCACGATCAATTTTTTGAAGTTCAAAATGGAAGTGTCTGATAGTACGATTGTTTTTCTAGATGTTAAGCTTCACTTGCAAGAAGGGCTTTTGAATACCACTGTATACAGAAAGGGTGTAAGCTGTGGTAGATACACAAATTACAGTAGTATGCATGCACCACATATCTTTAAGGGTGTAGTGAAATCGCAATTTACTAGAGTTAGTAGGCTGACTACGGATGACACACAGTTTGTTTCACAGCTGGAAGAAATGGTAGATGACTTCTCATCTAGTGGATATGATGCACAGTTACTTTCTCAATTTAAATTAGACACGATGGAAGCCAGGCAGACTTTTTTGAGACCCACTTTCCTGGAGGGTATGGCTAGCCCCCCAAATACCTTAAACAATAATATGAATAATCAACCATCTTTGATCAGATATATCACAACTTTATCAGACAAATTATTTCTAGGAATTGGGTTATTCTAATGGCACTGGATGAGCTGAAGGCATCACTAGGTGATAGATCACATTTTACTTACATAAATATGAAGACGATTAAGAGTTTACTATGCTATAAGGATTTTTATAGACCTAGCTATGTACCAATTGCTGTTAAGCATGGCACATTTCAATGTTTTAACTGTGTCATTTGTACTTATATTTTTGGTAATGGAAGTGATACGTTTACACATCCCACCAATGGTAAAATATTTAATTTCAAAACCTCAGCTATGTGCAATGTTTGTTGTTTATTTGATTATTGATCACAACTCTGAGATTAGGAGATGTTGTGATAAAAATGCATTATATAAACACATAGGTACTTATGGCCATGAACATACTTTTAAGTTTAGAGCGATTGATGTAGTATGTCCAAATGCAAGGGGTGTTGACATTAATAACTATCTTGAGGTTAAGGAGTTTGAGTGGATTTTGAGACTGGCTGCTGATTCACCTCCTGGTTTGAACAGCACGGTTAGTCTGAAACCTATACTAGTGAAGTTACGTAATAGCAGAATAGGTTGATTTTTGCTTTTGCATTTTATATTTATTATTATTTTTATTCACATTTTTATTCACATTTTATGTGTATATATTAGTATTATGTTCCTTTTTTGTGTTTTGTTGTCACATGATTCCACTTGGCTGCTGGTCATGTGATTTTAGACCTGTATTTAAGCTTTCAGTTTTTAGATTTGAATGTATTAGTATTGAAGAAGGGTTCTGCCCGAAAGCTTTGCTCTGTATTAAACTGGTTTTTCCTACCAAGTTTTCTTTTTTTAATTATACAATTAAACACGATTTCATGTGTCTGTAAATATCTCAATACACATGTACATATACAGGAAGTTCTTGCTATACAAAAGCTTGTCTGGTTAACAAAAATGTTTTGGGAAGTAATGTTCAAATTCAGGCCAATAAAGCCAAACCCCACTAGCTGCGAACATGCATGTTTCAGCCTTCTTATGGCTTCATCAGCACAGCATAAGTGGACTGTTTGGCTAACCTTTAGAAACAGAGGATTGTCATACTCAGCTGATGTCCATAACCATGGTATAGTCCAATGCAAGGCAGCACATCATGTGATGGGGCACTAGACTGGTGCAGCACCTGAGCTTGCACTGTAAGATGCACATCTTGAGGGATATTCAGTACTACCTGTATTGCTAATTATACAATGAAACATGTTTTCATGTGTCTGTAAATATCTCAGTACACATGTACTTATACAGGAATTTCTTGCTGTATGTAAGCTTGTCTGGTTAACAAAAATGTTCTAACAATTTATGTCTAGGTTGCATAGTTTTCAAGGTATGAAAATATGTTTGTGAAAGTTTAGAAAAGATAAAATTTGAGGTTTGTGCACATTATAATACATTACACTGTTTATGGAAAATACTATAAATGCACTGACGACTATCACTATAAAGAATACTTCTTACTGATAACGGTATTTGTAAGAAAATGCTCTGGAATGCAAGATGTGTGTAGTCTGCTTGAGGTGTGACTTTCCACATTGCATAGGTGTTAATGAGTTAAGATCTTTAAAGCTCTGTTGTCTGCAGTTTTATGTTCCTGGTAGGGTTACCCTTTGAGAGTGGCCTGAAATAAGGATCCAGACGAACTCCAGTTCAGGCTGTCCCCATCACAACAGTTCATTTAAAGAATCTGAGAACCCTGCTCAACATCTAGATCCAGGACTAGTGGTGGTACTCACACCAGCATGTTCCTTTTGGTCCGGTGACCAGTGTAGCTTGGTGAAGTGCAATCCAAAAAAGTTATGCAGAGTTGCCATGTGGGTAATCTCCACAAGGTGAAAGTCTTGGGTCACAGGTGATACTAGTCAAGTGGCATGAAAGAGTATGACTGATTTACACACAATAGATGTTGGCAATGAAAATTGGTCTTGAGAAATTAAAAGTAACCCCGCTTTTACAGAAGGAGTGAGTTCTTGTGTGGGAGATTGAAATGTACCAGCTGGACTTAGCTGCCTGACCTCTTCACACAACACTGATTCTAGAATTAGGCTTCTCAAGTGTGAGTGATCTCCCTTATTTTCTGCAGTTAATATTTGAGTCACATGGGATATATGCAAATGACCCTTTAAGGACACCAGGTGTTTCAGCGACATGGCAATTCTGAATGCCCAACTGCCCATGACTTTTTTTTCTTTTTAAGTCTGTTATGGACACATTCAGGCCAATAAAGCCAAACCTCACTAGCTGCGGACATGTTATGTTTCATCTTTCTTATGGCTTCATCAGCACAGCATAAGTGGACTGTTTGGCTAACTTTTAGAAACAAAGGGTTGTTGTACCTAGCTGATGTCCATAACCAATAGGTTGTCTTAAAGGCATAGCTCTCAACCTTCCATCTCTAAAATTTCTTTTTACCATGAATAGCAGTTAAAAAATTCCTAACACTGAATGTGTGACAGACCCTGTCAATGTGGAACTTTGAGGAGCATGAGTTTTTAAGACACCAAATGAGGTATGTTCCTCGTAATGAGGTACACTTGAGAGTTATGCTTAAAGGGTCATTTGCATATATCCCATATGCCTCTTATACAAGAGGTATAAGGAATCACACAGTGGAAACTCTAGCTTGGCTAGGTTTTTCTTTTAGTTTTTACTGATTGGTTTGTCTGTGTGACCTTTTTACTTATTGGTTTAGTTTATTTGTTGGGCTATTTTGCAGACACCCTAATGGTTATGGACATTAGCTAGGTACGACAACGCTGTGTTTCTGAAGATTAGCTAAACAGTCTACTTATGCTGTGCTGATGAAGCCATAAGAAGGCTGAAACATGCATGTCTATAGCTAGTGGGGTTTGGCTTTATTGGCCTGAAGAAAAAAGTCGCAGGCATTTAGAATTGCCATGAAACTAAAACACCTGATGTATTTAAAGCATCATTTGCATATATCCCATATGCCTCTAATACACGAGATTTAAAGAATCACATGGTAAAAACTCTAGTGGGTCTATATTAAAACGCCAAAACCTCACTTACGGGAATCCCTAAACGCAGGCACATAAATAGTGAACCACAAAAACACCGAACGTCCTGAAGTGTGAAATTTGAAATATCAAATTGCCATAGTTGGCCAACTCCATCGCCCGATACGTATTACCTACCCAAACAAAATAAATAATCCACGCTTCCCCTTAGCTACACTTCACCCATATATCCCATATCCTAATCAAACATGCAACTACACACAAATGTATCTAACTATAAGCATATAACATCCAACTATGGGAAAAGTGTAATTTACGTATATATTCAGCTTCACAACTATATTACTATATATGCACTTAACGTAACCCTACTTCTAACCCTAAAGTGTAGGTTGCATGTACTACTATATCTACCCTTACCTTAACCAGCACCCTAACCCTAAGGTCAGTAACTATTGCGCATTTACGTTAGGGAGCTGGCAATTCGATATTTCGAATTTCGCACTTCAGGATGTTCGGTTTCTTACAGTTCGCTATTTATGTTTCGGCGTTTAGGGATTTGCATAAGTGAGGATTCGGTGTTTTAATATAGACCCACTCTAGCTTGTCTAGATTTTTCCTTTAGTTTTTACTGATTGGTTTGTCTGTGTGACAGTTTTACTCATTGCAGTTAATATTTAAGAAACAACCAGGCAGGTGTATGAATAACAGTTCCCAAATTACTTCTTTATGCCAGTTAGTCCCTGAGAACTGAAAGCTGTGTCTGCATTCTCTATGTTAAGTCAAATACATTCAAGTAAAGTAACAAAATGTGCCAAAGGTGTGTCTTGTCTCCCCTCATGTTTGTGATGTAGAGTGGATATAAAAAGTGTACAAACCCCTGTTAAAATGCCAGGTTTTTGTGATATACAAAATGAGACCACAATAAATCATTTCAAAACTTTTCCCACCTTTAATCTGACCTATAACCTGTACAATTCAATTGAAAAACAAACACATCTGTTAGGGGAAAAATATAAAAAATGTACAATAAGCTGTCTGCATAAGTGTGCACACCCTTAAACTAATACTTTGTTGAAGCACCTTTTGATTTATTTACAACATTCAGTCTTCTTGGGTACACACCTGCCATCAATTTAAGAGAGTCTGATTAACCCCAAATAAAGCTCAGCTGTCCTAGTAGGATTTTCCTGACATTTACTCAGTTGCCTGCTAAAGCAAAAGCCATGGTTTGCAGGGAGCTTACAAAGCATCAAAGGGATCTCAGTGTTGAAAGGTATCAGTCAGGAGAAGGGTACAAATAAATTTCCACGGCGTTGGATATACCATGGAACACAGTGAAGACAGTCATCAAAAAGTGGAGACAAAATATGGGACAACAGTGACATTGCAAATAACTGGATGTCCTTCCAAAATTGATGAAAAGACATGATGAAAACTGGTCAGGGAGACTGCCTAGAGACCTACAGGAATTTCTGGTGAGTACTGGTTGTGTACTACATGTGACAACAATCTCTCATATTCTCCATATGTCTGGGCTATGGGGTAGGGTTGCAAGACGGTAGCTTTTTCTTTCACAGAAAACATCCAGGCCCAGCTAAAATTTGCAAAACAATACAAAAGGTCTCCCAAAAAGCATGTGGGAAAATGTGCCATGGTCTGATGAGACCAAGGTTGAACTTTTTGGCCACAATTCCAAAAGGTACGTTTGGCGCAAAAACAATACTTTGCATCACAAAAAGAACACCATCCCCACAGTGAAGCATGGTGGTGGCAGTATCATTCTTTGGGGTTCTTTTCTTCAGCTGGAATTGGGGCTTTAATCCAGGTGGAGGGAATTATGAACAGTTCCAAATACCAGTCACGTTTGGCCAAAAACCTTTAGGCATCTGCTAGAAAGCTGAAGATGAAGAGGAATTTCATCTTTCAACACAACAATGACCCCAAGCACACATCCAAATCAACAAAAGAATGGCTTCACCAGAAGAAAATTAACGTTTTGAAATGGCCCAGCCAGAGCCCAGACCTAAATCAAATAGAAAATCTGTGGGGTGACCTGAAAACGGCTGAGCACAAGAGATGCCCTTGCAATCTGACAGATTTTTTAGAGCTTTTGCAAGGAAGAATGGGCAAATATTGCCAAGTCAAGATTTGCCATGCTGATAGACTCCTACCCAAGAAGACTGAATGCTGCAATTAAATCAAAAGGTGCTTCAAGAAAGGATTAGTTAAATGGTGTGCACACTTACGCAACCAGCTTACTGTATGTTTTTTATTTTTATTTTTTTTTCCTCTAACAGATTTGTTTGTTTTTCAATTGAATTGTACAAGTTATAGATCACATTAAAGGTGGGAAAAGTTTTGAAATGATTTACTGTGGTCTAATTTTTTTTTATATCACAAAACATGGCATTTTAACAGGGGTGTGTACATGTTTTATATCCACTGTATGTGGCGTGGATATAGAGGTGCATCTATGCATATTTGTTGCTTGCAATCAATGTTGCCCTCAACTTCAAGTGACTGCAATCTTCTCAGTGCACTGGAATGATTCACTGCTGAAATAAAGATGGTGAAATAAAATCAGCACATCTAAATCAGAAACCATCACTCTCCTGGAAAAGAGTGGATTGATATCACCAGGTTAGGGGGCAGCAAATACCTCAGGTGAAAGAGTTCATTTATCCTGGGATCTTGTTCACTACAGTGGTAGTAAAAGGGAATGAAATACAGCCCAGTGAATTGGTGAAGGTGCAGCGACGCTGGGGACTTTCTACCAGATTGTAATAGGGAAGTAAGAGCTGAGTCATAGAATCTGTAAGTTTATCAGTAAGTCCATATAGGTTCATAGGTATGTACTAGGCTATCTGCCCAAGGGCATTTATAAGCCTAGACAGAGTGTGTTGGCTTTCATCGCCCCATCATCCTCAGCCTTACCTATTGTCAAGCACTTAGGTACTGAGGGAAGGGATGAGACCACAGATACAGGTAGCAGAAATGAGATGACTCTGCAGGGTAGCTGGAATTTCACTTTCTGTGACACAGTGAGGATCTCAGCAATCCAGGAGGGCCTCAGGATATAGCCACTATTCCTTTGTGTTGACAGGAGAGAGTTCAGTTTGTGTAGGCAGTAGCACATTGGAAGGATTACATCTCTTAATTTGCCTGGGAATGTCTTTGGTTTCCACAGGATGATCTGGAGACTGTTGCTAGGACTCAGGATTCGGATCCAACAAGCTCAGTAACCATTTGAAATGTTGGGGCCTACTTTAGCGAATGTGTTTATGCTGAGACTGAATGGTCCAAGACTGTAATTTCTCAGAATATTCCTTTTTTTCTGAAGTATGACAATCTTGAAGTTGGTGTGTGTGTATATATATATATATATATATATATATATATATATATATATATATAGTCAAATGGAAAGTGTAGCTCAAATTATGAAACACATAATGAAGAAATGGGAACAGAAATGGGAGCAGTAGCAGTGATTGTCAAGTTATGTACTGTAACTCAGAGATACACCACTGCAGGGTGTTTTTCTGTCACCTGCTCAGCTCTTAATGCATTATAGAGTAAAGGGCAGAATACCTAATACCCATAAGAATAACACAGACTTCAAAACATAATGAGTTAAAATCAGCTGAGCCAAAGACAAACAATGACTCCTTTTGCTTTGAAGAAAAAAGCCAAGATTAGCATTCAGCAAAGCAATCACACAAAACAACCTCAACTAAGGTATTATTAACAGCTAAGATTACCTGTTGTGAAACCTTCAGATGCCAAGGTCCTGAAAGGAGACATCTGTCCAATGTGAACAGTGTGAGTCCCAAACTGACTGTGAAAAGCAAGGAAACTTAGCCACTAAAAATTCAGTGTCTGCAGACATGTCTAGACAGACATGTTCCTAGAGATGTCCAATAGAGGTGTGTCAATAAATCACCAGCTAAAACTATCACCAAAGTTTGTGTTGTTACCAGCTGGGATTCCAAATGTAAAATCAATGGCAAGGACCACTGGCACTTCTATGACCCCATCCCTATGGTGTTCAAACTACAGAAGACTACTGAGAAAGTTAGCTAGATAACTTTGCTGGTACATGAACTAAGATATTGTGATATTCAGCAGACTATGCTGCTGCAATAATGAAATCTTTGTTTCCTAAATGTTAGCAGTGTAAGCTGAAAATGATATATGGGGTCATGAAAGGAGATACTGCCAGCACAGCTATCTTGGGTGTAAATAATTATATGTCACTGGTGAATATCAAAATTTGTGTAAGATGCTTTTGTTACAACTGTATTAGAATTGTATCTTATGTGTATATCAAATTTGTTTGTACAGACATGTCTGTTGAAAAGGGTTTGCAAAATACTTGTGTTTAAAATGGATCTACAGTATGCCCTATTGGAAAAAAACTGAAATGTACATGCTATATTGCAACTGTGTAAAAGTATATATTTTAACAGTGGAAACTGGGATACAGGGCGTTAACCTCTGCCTAGTAAATTTCAAAGAAATAGCTGAAATTAAATTACTTTGTGGCAGCAAGGAGACACAATGTCTGTTCTGAGAAACTTTCTGTATTGTCTTGGAAGTGTTTTATTGTTTTATGACTTCCAGCATTTGCCATAGATCTGAGATCTATGTACTTTACAGGTAGATGCTAAATGCTACCAGCTGCCATTAAGGGTTGTTTTGGGGCCTGGGAACTAGGAGTCAGATGACAAGCAATGATGTCATTCTGCAAGTTATCCCAGCAGTAATACTTAAGATATTAATTTGAGAACTCTCTTGGTGAGACATAGCATTCTGTAGTCTGTCTTTCACCTGACACCAACAACTGGAGAAGATCCATTCACCACATCTGCCTTGCTCTGTAAGTAAGTTAACTGGGGTATAGTAATTCTGTTAGATATAGTCAGCAATATAGCAAAGCTTAGCTTAGATATTTTTCTTTATTTATTTGAGATTGTCCTGCAATGTTGTTTCAAATATTTCAAGCGATTTAACAAAGTTGTTTTTGTGTTTAAATTAACTGTCTAACTGTTTTAGGCTACACACTCAAGTGTGATAGCCATTTCTGTGCATTTAAAGTGTTTTTTTTTGTATCTGTTTTATTTTCTGAAAAAAAAAATATATACTTATTTTCCCGCCTTTCTAAGCTAGTATAGTCCAGTTTTCAGGTTAGTGCTGAATTCAGGGCTGTGTTACAAGTTTCTGTGTTTGCCCATACCTTACTTGGATAGAAGGAAGTTTCTCTCTTCACCTGTGAGAGACAGGAGCTTTGAGCAGCCTATCTTTCCCAGGAGGAGTGGTTTCAGCACAGAAATTAGTAGTTTATTGTCCATTTTGGGCTATTTTCTATCTCTTTCATTTCCCTGCTATAAAACCCGCATTAGCACAGTTTTGCGAGCCGGACCGCGCCAGTTAGTTAGGGTATAACTATTTCCGGCTCCACAAAGTCTACTCTTCAATTTTTCCCTTGGAAGTTGCTCAAAATTCATAGCAAGCACTAATAAAACTTAGCACTAACCCCCCCCCCCATACTGTAGAGGACAAGGCTCTCTATTCGACCGTACCAGCCAATCAGTAAAACAGCTCACTGTACCTATCCAAGCATGCCCAAAGGACAGTTTCAGGTGTACTCTCTAGTCCAAATGGTGAATCTGGGCATTTTGAGGCAATGTTATAACTGCCTCATGTGCACAGACAACCCTCTCCTCCTACCACCAAACACTAATACATGCGAGAGATGCAATTATACAGCCAAACTGGAGGCTAAGCTCTCTCAGCCCAAGACTGGACCAGACACTCAAGAGGAGAAGGGAATTACTTGCATCACACCACCAGTCTCACATAGACCTATGAAACCAACACCGGCAAAAAACACACATAAATACACAAAAACATACTCGGAGGCTCTAAATAAAAATCTGCAAAAGCAACAGAGACCTCCAAAGCAGACTTCCAAGCAACCTCCACCGCCCAACACAAACCATGAAACACATACGTCACAAAACCAGTGTGCCATGCAATCACAGCCCTTAAGGCAAAATAACATACCCAACATACTAGTAATAGGTGACTCTATAGTCAGGCACACTGACGTCTCACTCACAAGGCTGAACAAAGAGAAGGTTACTGTTAGCTGCCTGTCGGGTGCCAGGATCTGCCACATAACACAAGCACTCCAGAACAAGTACAAATACAACTCTGTCATTCTCCATGTTGGTGTGAATGACTTCAGACATACCTCCCTGGACTACATGAAAAGAGACATGGAAGAGCTCTCTGATCACATAGCCCAGGCTGGTATGACCCTGACCCTGAGTAGCATCCTGCCCTCACCAAGAATGATACCACGGTATAAGGAAAAAAATATAATTTTCGACAATTGGCTAAGTTTCTGGTGTCATTCAAAGGGGATCCAGTGTCTGTCAGCCTGGGATGACATGCTCAACAAGCCACACTGCTTCACTAGAGACGGCTTGCACCTGTCACCCTTAGGCTTTCAAATACTGGCCAAGACTCTTGCCACCCCCATAGTGCCTTATTTAGGCAAGGCTCAAAAGACAAACCTACCACCATAAATAGCACAAGTAACAAAAAGCTGAGGGCTGAATAGAGCTGGAGTTCTTTCAGTCGGGCAGCATAAACATATTTTTTTGACCCCTTTATTTTTTTTGGTGGAACGTGTCTGGTCAGATACATTCGAGCGGGGGGCATTACTCTCAATCATAGGTAATGTGAGTGAGTACACCTTGATCTAGATGTGAATCCTTCATGATATCAGGTGGCGATATATAAGGTTTCTAACTACTACTTTAGCATGAGTGTCAAAGCGAAGGGCTATCAACCTGGGTCCCCCCCATCCTCCCTGATGACTTTTTTGGCTGCAGTGGATTGCCCTATATATGGTAGCTAGGGGTGTTTTTGTTTTCCCGATGACTATTATGACTATATTTTTTTTTTTAACTTAACTTTGTAGCTCTGGCACCAGTTATCTGTTTCTGTCTGTGCTTCTGGAGGGATATCTGTGTCTGCAAACTTTGTCATCATATAACTCCTGTGTGTGCTTGTACTTCAGAGTAGATACCCAGAACAAAGTGGACCCCAGGACTGAGCTGTGGGACACCACTTGTGTGACGAGCTTTGAGTCTGACATGGCTCCAACTCTCTGACCCTGTGGGTTCTGTCCCCATGGTTGCAAGCATCTTGCTGAATGTAATGGGTTGTGATGTATGGGTGAGTTTTTTATGAGATATGAGTTTTGGGGTATTGTGGGTAGGGCCTTGTGTGAAGAGTAGGGGTAGGTGAGTGCCGTGGCCTTGTGACTGTCTCGAAAAAAAACAAGTTTAAGAGGCAGGATCTGATGCCTTTGACAAAGCCAAACAGTTTGGATCAAGTCTGCAAGTTCCCTGCTCTGTATTTATTATGATTGTCTTTAGAGTCCTTGGCAATTTTTCTCTCAAAATTTTGCCTTGGATGATTAGGAAAGCTCTTAGTTTTTACTTATAATGATCGAAGTTTGCTCTATCTTGTAGTAGCTTCCTCTTTTTTTGTAAGAGCTTGTTTATGGCTGGGGTCCACACACACCAGACTGGGCTGCTTGCCTCTTAGTTTTGTTTTTTTGTTTTGGATTGCAGGATCCTGTAGATCCCTGTAGGTGCTGGTAAAGGCATTTGTAAATAATTTTGATGGTGATTCCAAACTACAGTGGCTCAGGGGCCTTAAACTAGTTTTTAGAAGTGTTTAGGGCTTTAGAAGTTTAGTTTGAGTTGTGGTATCAGATCTCACCAGTGAGGGGTATACTTCCGTTGAACATTTTGATCATGATCCCATGTGATGATGAGATCAAGTATTCTCTTCTCCTCTTGTGGGGATGGTGACTTGTTGTTCATCCATGGAGTTTATGAACTCCAGGAATCTTTTATATTAGGGTAGTTGAAGTCACCTAGTAGATGGTGTTTGGAGATATACATTTATCCTCAATGTTTTTCAGGAAGAAGGTGAGGTTCCTGAGTTTGAGAGGAGTGGCCCGCAGCATGCTACAACGCAGAGAGCAGATTGCCTATGAGTTAATTGCCCTGGATGGGTCTCGATGCATGTCGTTGCCACCAACAACCTTGAGGTGTGGGTCGCATGTATGAATTACCCCCCTCCTTTCTTGTGTTGTCCGGTGTTTTGGGATTTTGGATATGACGCGCTGATGAGAACCTGCCTGTGTAGTAGTGGGGTGCAGCCAGGAGCCTGTCTTTTCTGTCACACTGTCGATGTTCTGAGAAGCATCTTACTGTGACCTTCTCCTTACTCCAGTCTGGTGGCGGGATGTCAGATGTGTCTGACTATGGATCACCAATGACAAGTGTGTCTGTTTTTTGTTTTTGGCCTTACTGGCTGTGACTGTTTGACACTCTGACTGTGTGGTGTGGTGTATGTGTGTTTGTTGTTTGGGTAGTTGTTTAGTTGGGTGGGTGCTGGGTGGTTGCTGCTGCTGTTTTTTGGTGAAAATGTGCTCCAGCCTCGTATGTGTCTTTGTGTGAATATGTGAATGATTTGAAGTTGGGATGGTACCATGTGACTGGTTTGTGTGGTGTGTGGTTACCTCTCCCTCCTGTCTGGTCTTGCGGAGCTCAAGAGCTCAGCCTCAGTTTGAGCTGGCCGTATAATAATGTTACTCAACGCCAGTAGTCTAAACCTCAAAATGCATGCACTCGAGGCACTCCTCAGTTTGGAGAAAATCGATATATGTGCAGTAGCAGGAACTTGGTTTAAGGCTCCAGAGAGCACCCCAGCACTACCAGGCTACAACTCATACCATACATTTCGGCCACAAATCCCTGACCGAAATACAAAAGGTGGGCGCGTATCCATATTCATCAAGGATGCCCACACCTCCAGGTTAGTGGCACAGCACAATGCTTCACAGATCATCCACGTGCAGCTAACAACGGGCAGAATTGCAATTCAAATTGTAGCTTGCTACAGATCACCCACCATGTCCCAGGATCCCCATTCCGCATTTCTGGAAACACTGGGAAACATAAAGGTCCTACCAAACAGCATGATATTGGGTGATTTCAATTACCCAAATATTAACTGGGAGAACTACTCAAGTACTAACTCCCTTGCCCAACATTTCCTAGAATTTATAAACTCAAACACCCTGGATCAACTGGTCAACACCCCCACCAGGGGTGACAACATACTAGACCTGGTCATCACCAACATGGGTGACCGGTATTCCACGCCGGAGGCCAACCCCTCGCTGGTTAGATCTGACAATAAACTAATCACTCTGGATAGCCATATTCCGCCCCCATCCCCGGTCAAAGAAACCATCATGAAAAACTTTTCAAAAGCAAACTTCACGTTACTTAAGACCGAGGTGGAAAGTTTAAAATCCCCCATGCTAAAGGACAACGCTACCCAAGCTTCAAAATACTTTACTAATGCACTCTATGGGCACCTACAAGGATGCATGGATCGTGCTATCCCAAGCAAAACCAAGACTCACTCCTCGAAGAAAAGGAAATCAGTCTGGTGGACCCCTGCCATAAACAAGCTATACAATAGAAGGAGGAAACTAGTACAGAAAAGAGTAAAATCCCTAGAGGGGAAGACATCCCTGATCAGTATCAGCAACAAACTACGATCCCTCATAAAAATCATCCAAGGCTAGCTTCAAAAAAAAAAATTGCCACGGACTCCAAAGATAACCACAAGGCATTCTTTAGCTCTATCAAGAATCTAAGTGGCAATTCTCAGATCTGATCGGAGTTAGTGCAGAATGGCACAAAATACACTGAATTGACCAATATCACCAACATCCTGGCAGACAGGTTCAGTGCAAACTTCACCCCCCCTCTCACCCCCAAATGGGCCCATAACCATACCAGAAGAATGTAATGCCCCTGAAATCACAGGCACTCAGGTTAAAACAGCCCTCTCCAAAGTCAAAAACACAGCATCAATGGGACTGGACGGTGTCCCAGGCTGCGTCCTACATGAGCTCAAAGATGAACTAACCCCTCACCTAAACACACTGTTCAAACTCAGCCTCTCCACAGGCTATGTGCCCATAGAGCGGTGCACAGCAACGGTTATTCCGCTCCACAAAGGTGGAGCCACAACAGACCCCAGGAACTATCGCCCCATAAGCCTGACTAGCTTGGTCTGCAAGTCTATGGAGCGCATCATCATGGATCTCATTAACAGAGACATTAGAAACCCCCAAACACTGGACCCTACCCAGTTCGGCTTTGTTAAGGGCAGATCATGAATCCTAAACCTGGTGGACTTCTTTGAGACAGTTACCTAGGCTATAGATGAGGGAAAGGTGGTCCCACACAGCCTACTTAGACCTCGGAAAGGCCTTCGACACCATTCCCCATCCTGGTATTATAGACAAGCTCACCAGCCTGAACATAAACCCCTACATCATGAGATGGGTTGCCAACTGGCTCACGGACAGAACCCACATGGTAAGAGTTGCGGTAGCTAGGTCTGACACTAACCTGGTTACAAGTGGCGTTCCCCAGGGCTCAGTCCTAAGACCCCTACTGTTCAGCATATACTTCTTAGAGGTACAGGCAAGCACAGGAGGACTATGGCTGACCAAGTTTGCAAATGACTGCAAACTAGGGGCTATAAATGACTCTCCGGTTGACACAGATATCCTCCAAAAGGGTCTCACTGAGACAGATACCTAGTGTCAAAACCATGGCCTCAAGCTAAATGCCAAAAAGTGCATAGCCGTTCCCTTTGGAAAAAACAAAGTACCCACAAATGACCACATAGGTGGCAGCCCCCTAAATACGGAAGATGAAATTAGGGATCTGGGGACCCAAGTAGATAGTAATCCCTCCTTTGATAATCACATTGCCAAAGTGGTTAGAAAATCCTTCTATGTGGCCCACCTAATCACAAAAGGGTTTGCATCCAGATCAAAAGAGGTCATTGGGCACCTCTACACATCACTCATCAGACCCATAATAGAGTACAACGCCCCAAATGGGATGTACCTTACAAGACACCTGCAAAAGCTGGAAAGACCACAGAAGTACCTCACCAAGAGGATCACTGACCTCAAACAGATGCACTATGCAGCTCCACTGAAGAAACTCCAGCTAGACTCGGTTGCATACCGCCTACTCGAGGTGATCTCTGCCTGACATACAAGGCTATTTCCAACCCAGAATTGATGGACATGCTCCACCTAAAGAAAACCATATCCCCTCGATTCACGCACTCAAGGGATCTAAACCTCACCACAACAATAAATAGGACGTCTTGGAGGGACAGACTCGTGTCCCAGAGACTTCCCATGCTCTGGAACAAGATTCCAATGTACATTAGGTAGAGCTCCTCACTAACACTCTTCAAGAGAAACCTTGACGAGTAGATGGGAAACAGGAAGTTTACCCCGGGGATCACTTCAGTGGCTGTGCTGGACAGAGGCACAGGGAGCTAATCTAAGGGGGAGGCGGAAGCCAACGCGTTCCGGCTAGGCTTATAAATGCCTTTGGGCAGATAGCTTAGTACCTACCTATGAACCTATGAACCTATTTTGAACTCTGATGTCACTATAAGTATATAGTTAGTATTGTCTTGTTCTTTTATTATTTATTATTAAATATATTTAAACATTTCATTGTGGATCATCTGTCAATCTGAGTACTTGCATATTTATTTGGTGACACTGGGCCATTTTTAATAGCCTTGCTCTTAGTCAAACTACAATTTGTATTGATAGTAACATTACAAAGTAAGATTGTACACCCTTTTTTAAGGGCCTTAAAGTAGCTGATAAGGAGCTGGCTGGTTGCAATGATAACTGCCTTATAATCTGGGCAAAACGGGGCACAGCTAGTAAACCTTTGCCAGCATTTCCCAGGTGTGTGTGTGTGTGTGTGTGTGTGTGTGTGTGTGTGTGTGTGTGTGTGTGTGCGTGCGTGCGTGCGTGTGTGTGTGTGTGTGTGTGTGTGTGTGTGTGTGTGTGTGTGTGTGTAAATGAAACTTGAGAGAGTATGTGTGTCAGCTACTTCTGCAGGGACACAAAGCATACGTAGGACAGAGAGGATGCTGAAGGTCTTGGCTTGGCCACTCAGCTGAGATCTCAACCGTACAGCTGTGCCAGTGGGGAGTCTTACTGGGGATCTGGAGAAAGAGGGAGAAACCAGCCCTGGACTGACTGTGGTCTCTGTGCGCTCTTAAAGAAAATTACACATGATGCAGAGAGCTGCATCTGGAAATAGTGTGTGCGTACCTTGTCATCCTCCCACAATGTTGCCAGTGTGAGGACTGAGGCTCCTTGATTACTGGTTCAGTGGTGGGGAGTCACACATTCATATCCATATTACAAATTTAGAATGGTATAAATGACAACAACATTCAGCCTGATATATATACTGCAAAATATCTATAACAAAAACAATATATTTTTGCAATGTCCTTAAATGTCTAATACCTTTTCAGCTATCAAAGTAAATGTCTAATACCTTTTCAGCTATCAAAGTAACAGTCCATAAGTCTTGTGGCCGCTTTTTCTGTGTACTACCATACAGCCTAAATGACAAAGATGAAGCAACAGCAGCACAACACCTCATGACCCTCACTTATGTGACAGCTAGAGAGAACCTAAATGTTGCAAGGGCATATCTAGTATGTTCATTGTAAAAGTGTAGAGCTCTGTTTCAGCATTATCTCTGTGGTAGTTTTCCACTTTAGAGTTCTTCATGGGTTTGGAAGATAGCAGGGCTGACTGTCCTACCTTGTCCCGTCTCCTCTCAGAGACTAGCTTTTAAACATAATTTCCCTGTTAGCCATAGATAACTTTCTCATGCTGAATGGGTATAGATTGTAGCCAGACTTCACAATGCACATTCCTGGCTGTGGGCTATAAATCCATAATACAACAAGAACTGAACATTCAGTCAAGACAGCTCTTTAAAACAGTCAAGGAAAAAGTAAGCTACAAAGCTGGCAGGCAGTTCAACTTCTAAGAACTGCAATTTGCTTGAGTGTCCAATTTAAGCAGACAATGAATCTGCATTTTATAAACTCCCTGTGGAAACAGGACAAACACTGTAAGTAACAGTGAGAAACAAGATGTTAAAAAAACAGAGCTAATTAAAAGAGAATTAGATTTAAAAATGTTAACTTTAAATTAATTAGATAATGCTAACAATGAAAGGATGGAACATGGTAACAGATTTCTAGGCCTGTTTGATGGAGGACAGGCAGCACTAGATTTATTTACTGCCAATAATATTCTTCTGAATCTAATTCAGTTTTATAAAAGAACAATCATGAATCAATCATGATCATATTTTAATCAACTGCATACCGAGACGTAAGCCAATGGAACAACAAATGATAATTAGAAATTATAGAATGCATTAACATACAAGGTATAGACGTATTCAATTTTCAAATTCTGAGTGGTAGTCAGTCTGTGAAAGGGTCTAATTTTCATTTATCAGGTGGGGAGAAGGCCATGACAAGTCTTGATCGGTGCTCTGTTAACCTTAAGTATTGTCTCTGACAAGGAACTGTCACTTGTAATTCCCACTAGCCTCTTACAGATAAAGCCTGTATGGAAAGTCCAAACAGTTAATATCTTTATAGGTTCATAGGTAGGTACTAGGCTATCGGCCTAGCCAAAAAATGTACCCTGGCTTTCGCCACCCAAGAAAATTATTTTCCTGTGCCCCTGTCGAGCAGAGCCACAGAAGTGATCCCCGGGGTGAATTTCCCATTTCCCATCCAATCATCAAGATTTTTCTTGAAGAGTGCTAATGAGGAGCTCTGTTTGACATAGATAGGTAGTCTGTTTCAGAATATGGGAAGTCTCTGGGACAGGAATCTATTCCTCCAGCATGTTCTGTTTATTGTGGTGACAAGGTTTAGGTCCCTAGAGCGTGTAGCTCAGAGGGATTGGGATTTCTTTAAGTGGAGCATGTCCAACAGCTCTGGGTTTGACATAGCTTTGTATGTTAGGCAGAGATCGCCCCTGAGTAGGCAATATGTGATGGAGTAAAGCTGTAGTTTTTTTGAGACGGTCTGCATAGGGCATCTGTTTGAGGCCAGTAATCTTGTTTGTGAGGTATTTCTGTGGTCTTTCCAGTTGTTGTAGATGTCTTGTGAGGTACATACCAAAAGGGGCATTGTACTCTATAATGGGTCTAATGAGTGATGAGTAGAGGGGAACAATGACCTCTTTTTTTCTGGATGAGCATCCTTTTATGATGAGATGAGCCATGTAGAAGGATTTCCTGACCACTGTGGTGATGTGATTATCAAAGGAGAGACTACTGTCCACCTGTGTCCCAAAGTCTCTTATCACATTTTCGGCATTAAGTTGACTACCAGCTATGTGGTAATTCATGGGTACAGAGTTTTTACCAAAGGGGATGACAATACATTTTTTGGCATTGAGCTTCAGGCCATGGCTTTGACACCAGGTATCTGTCTCAGTGAGGCCCTTTTGCAGTTTGTCCACATCGTTAGGAGTTTCGATTATGGCTCCTAGTTTGCAGTCATCTGCAAACTTTCTTAGCCAAAGACCTTCCGTGTTGGCCTGCACCTCAGAGAAGTAGATACCAAACAGGAGAGGACCCAGGACTGAACTCTGTGGTACTCCACTTATCACTGGTCTGATGTCGGATTTGGAATCCGCTACTTTCACAGTGTGGGTTCTGTCCGTGAGCCAGTTGGCAACCCATCTTGTGACATAGGGATTTATACCTAGTTTAGTGAGCTTATCTATAATTCCAGAGTGGGGGATGGTGTTGAAAGCCTTGGCAAGATCTAGATAAGCTGTGTGAACCATTTTACCCTCATCTATGGCTTTGGTGACTGCTTCAAAGAAGTCAATCAGGTTTAGGAGACATGATCTGCCTTTTACAAATCCAAACTGGGTAGGGTCCAGAGTTTGGAGATTACCAATGTCTTTGTTTATGAGTTCCATGATGATACGTTCCATGGCCTTGCAGACCGGGCTCATCAGGCTAATGGGGCAGTAGTTCCCGGGGTCCGTCATGGCTCCCTCTTTGTGGAGTGGGATAACTGTCTCAGTGCGCCATTCAGTGGGTACAAAGCCTGAGGTGAGGCTATGATTGAACATGGTACTTAGGTAGGGTGCCAGTTCATTCTGTAGTTCGTGTAGAATGCAGCCTGAGATATTGTCAGGTCCCATGGATGCTGTGTTCTTGGCTTTGGAGATGTATTTTTTACCTGTGCAGCCGTGATTATAGGGACTTTTCCAGTATACAGATGGGCCCTCTAGGGGGTGAGAGGGGGGTAAAGTTAGCACTGAACCTATCTGCTAGGATGTTGGCAATATCAGTTGGTTCTGTATATTTAGTGCCATTGTGCTGTAACTCAGAGCAGATCTGAGTGTTCCCATTTAGATTCTTGACATAGCTATAGAATGCTTTGTGGTTGTCTTTAGAGTCAGTGGCAATTTTGTTTTTGTAACTAGCTTTGGAGGATTTTATGAGGGATCTCAGTTTCTTACTGAGGTTGACCAGGGAGTTCCTCCAGTCATGGGATTTTACTCTTTTTGCAACAGTTTCTTTCTTCTGTTGTAGAGTTTGTTTATGGTAGAGGACCACCAGAATGGCGTCCTATTTTTTGGAGGATAACATCTTGGTTCTGTTAGGGATAGCATGATCCATGCACTCGTGTAAGTGCTTATAAAGTGCATTTGTGTAGGATTCGGCAGTCATACCTCTATTGTCCGTTTGCATGGGTGTCATGAAGTTTACCACTTCTGTCTTAAGAAGTGTGAAGTTGGCTTTGGAGAAGTTTTTTACAATGGTTTCCCTAATTGGGGGTGGGGGTGGGATGTGGATGTCTAGGCTGATTAGCTTGTGGTCGGATCTGACCAATGAGGAATTGACCTCTGGTGTGGAACACCAGTTTCCCATTTTGGTAATGACCAGGTCTAGGATATTGCTGCCCCTGGTGGGGGTGTGAATAAGTTGATCCAAGGTGCTGGAGTTTATGAATTCTAGAAATCATTGAGCAAAAGAGTTGGTACATGAGTAGTTTTCCCAGTTAATGGTGGGGTAGTTGAAATTGCACATTATTAGGGTGTTGGGTTGTACCCTAATACTTTCCAGTGTATCAAGAAATGAGGAGTGTGAATCCTGGGGCATAGTGGGGGGTCTGTAGCAAGCTACAATTTGGATTGCGGTCTTGCCCAGAGTTAGTTGCCCTTGGATAATCTCGGATGCATTATGCTGTGTAACTAGCCTGGAGGTGTGGATATCCTTAATGAATATGGACATGCCTCCGCCTTTAGTGCTTCTTTCTGGGTTAGGTGGCCGAAAGGTGTGGTATGAACTGAAGCCTGGTAATGCAGGGGTGCTCTCTGGAGCTTTGAACCAGGTCTCTGTCACTGCACAAATGTCAATGTTCTCCATTTTAAGGAGTGCCTCGAGTGAGTGCATTTTGAGGTTTAGACTTCTAGCATTGAGTAGCATTACCCTCAGATTTTGATGCTTGTACCTGTTACGGTGGTAAATTTGTCATTTGAACCTTGCCTAAAAAAAGCACTATAGGGGTGGCAAGAGCCTTAGCCAGTATCCTGAATCCTAAGGGTGACAGGTGCAAGCCATCTCTGGTAAAGCATCGTGGACTGTCGATCATGTCGTCTGAGGCAGACAAATATTGGAACCCCTTAGAATGACATCAGACGCTTACCCAATTGTTGAAGTCAGTCATTTTGTCCTTGTACTTTGGTATCATTCTGGGTGATGGCAGGATGCTACTCAGGGTTAGGGTCATACCTGTCTGGGATACAAGATCGGAGAGCTCCTCCATGTCTCTTTTCATGTAGTCCAGGGAGGTACGTCTCAGGTCATTCACACCAACATAGACAATGACAGTGTCATATTTGTACTTATTGTGGAGTGACCTGAGTGCATGCGTTATGTGGCGGATCCTGGCACATGACAGGCAGCTGACAGTAACTTTCTCCTTGTTTAGTCTAGTGAGTGGAACATCAGTGTGCCTGACTATAGAGTCACCTATGACTAGAGTGTTGGGTATGTTGTTATTCCTTATGGGCTGTGGTTGAGTGGCACACTGCGTTTATGGGCTATGTGTCATTTGGGATGTGTTGGGGGGTGGAGTTTGCTTGCGTTTATGCTTTGGATGTCCCTGATGCTTGGGCAGGTTTTTATTGAGAGCCTCCACGAATGTAGGTGTGTGTTTTGTGTTTCTATGTGTGTGTTTTGGTGGTGTAGGTTTTGAGGGACTATGTGATGAGTGTGGTGTGGTGCAAGTGTTTACCTTCTCCTCTTGACTGTCTAGTCCAGTCTTGGGTGAAGAGAGCTTTGCTTCCAGTTTGGCTATATAAGTGCATCTCTCACAGGTTGTAGTGTTGGGTGGTAGGAGGAGAGGTTTGTCTGTGTACATAAGGCAATTACTGCATTGCCCCAAGATGCCCAGATTCATCAGGTAGACAGGAGAACTCACTACATTTCTGTAAAATTGCTGTCTGTTTATTAGTGACACCGTTGCGAACTTTGCTGTTATTTCTGTCTTCCATTAGTAAAGTGAAAAGAAGAGCTAAATAAAAGAGGTATTGATGCTGAAACTAGATAAAGAGTTCTGTGTTGTCAAGTCACTGTGAAACCACTGTGAAATGAATACTTGTCAGCAGGAAATTAGATAATTCCAGCTAAGGTAACAAACCATACAGTCATAAGAAATATATTTCACAAATTGCAAGCAAAGTGCATAACTGTGAAACTCAACTTTAAAAGCCAGAGCATAAAATAACCCAACCCTAACAACATCTGGGCAAAAACTGTACATAAGCTGTACTGCGCAAATATTAGTCACTATTAAACAAGCAAACATACCTCGTGATTTTGGGGTTAATCAGACAATGGACAATGAGAAAACAAAATACAAAAAAAAAATAATAATTTTTCAGGATGTTGCCCTAGATAGGGAATCTGCTTAATGCACAAGAAAATCAAAAGAAAATGCTAGAACACGCATGCTGCATATATGGTGCAAAAAGTGCCTTACACTGCTTGGCTCTCTCAAATGATCATCAGCTGGACAGTCTTTGGAGCAGATACTGCCTGTCTGTTCAATGTATCTGCTTCCCTCCTACTTCCTAACAGCAGTATACCTACAGGTAAACTAGCAGTCTTACAATCTGGCCATAGATGTGTGTGTGTGTGTGTGTGTGTGTGTGTGTGTGTGTGTGTGTGTGTGTGTGTGTGTGTGTGTGTGTGTGTGTGTGTGTGTGTGTGTGTGCGTGTGTTTCTGTCAGGCTGCATGTGTGCACTCATACGTGTGTGTATTTTGACTTCCTAGTATGCTAATGAAACATATCTAAAATTTAAGCAATACTTCTACTCTTAGCTAAGATATAAAGACGTGTTTCAAGAAAAAGGTATGTAAAATGTGTACAGATAAGTGACAGAGAATCTCTTAATAGGAAGGCATGCATGCATTACTTTAAGAAAATAACAACACTGACAACAGGGGTCAAGGAATAAACATATTTTCTTGACTGAGCTGACATATTTAGTGTTGAGGAGAACCAGTGGGCATGCCACCATTGCAAAGAGATGACTGGTAGTTAAAGCAAGCATGCAGCATTTGAAAAATGGCATTAAAAATAAAATCGTACACTAAGATACTACTGAAACTAAATTAAATACATACATACAAATATTTCAAGCACAAACATTAATGCCATTCTAATTTGCCAATATACCAAAACACTAGTTCCCATAATAAGTGTTCAGGTTATTCTTAAAAAATATCTAAACTAGTACTTGCTTTAATATAATTAGGTAGTCTGTTCCATGCATCAGCTGCACTGTCAGAGAACCAATTAGTACATTTCTCATTCCTACAGAATCTTCTACATGGGTTGTCTGATGATTCTCTAGTACTTTTTGATAACCCCAAACATTTCCAGAGGTAATTGTCTCTTAATGCCCTTTATACTTGAATAAGATCTCTTAGATATCTGTAAGCGACACTGTATAAGTTCAGATATTTTAGTCTTTCAAAATAACTTAAATATTCACATTCATGGATGCCCTTGATAGATTTCCGCTGTACTCTTTCCAGTTTACTCATGCTTGTTTTCTTATAGGGTTTCCATATTATTATTCCATACACGAGTTTGGTCTAATGTAACTAACAAACAATTACTTCATTATTTTTGATTTTCTAGACTTTATAAATCTTTTTATACAACCTATAATTCTATAGCTATCATTAACCAAACTGGTTGATATGATTATAAAAACTCATAGCTGAATCTACCCATGTGCCTAGGTCCTTAAATGAGTCTACAGTTTATTTCAATCACTGTGTGCTGTATTACATATTCACCTTTCAATGTATGTCTCCCAAATCTCATATGCTTAGTTTTTGATGTATTTATCAGCATATTATTCTCCTGTGCCCAAATGGTCAATTTAATCAAGTTATTTTCCAGACATGCCTTAGCTGTAACACATGTAATCAGTTTGCCCAATTTCAGGTTGTCTACATATAGACTGTAGACACCTCAGATGAAAAAGTTAAGTCTGAAAGATAAAATCTAAACAAGTAAGGGCTTAGGAAAGAGCCCTGTGGGACACCCTGACTGTAACCAAGGATTTCACCTGTCCAGTTGCTGTATAATACTTGCCATGTCCTATTCATAAGCCATGCAGCTATCCATCTTATCAAGAGTACATCAATACCTAGTTGTACTAATTTATTGATCAGTGTTTTGTGTATGACCCTGTCAATTGCTGAAGTTAAATCTATATAAATCACATCGCAGCACAATTTTTCATTCATAGCTGTTATTATATTGTTATAGAACATCATGTTACAGGTGGTAATAGATCTATTTTCAGCAAATGCATGGTGATACATGGTTTCAAATCTCAACCAATCCAGGTCTGACTACAAATTACCCAATATTACCCTCTCCATTATTCTTCCACAACAGGAAAGTAGACTTAAGGGTCTATATGACTCTGAGTTGATCATACTCCCCTTTCCCTTGAAGACAGTTTTAATAAGCGCATGTCTCCAATCTTGAGGAATCTCCCCATAGTTATATGACCTAGTGAATAACAGATATAATGGTACCATAAGTTCTTGCTGAAGTGTTCTCATGTCATTGCTACTAATTCTGTCTCCTCCCTGTGCTTTGTTTGGATACAGTTTATGCTGTTTTCAACATAATCTAATTCGATTCCAGTATCTGGGGTTACCTGGAATTCACTAGGACAACTTATCACCCCTTTTGTGGAGTCAAACTATTTTGCATAAGATTTTGTAAATATATCTATAATCTGTTGTGTCTGAGAATAAATTTTAGAATCCGCACACAGTTTATCAATTTGTGTGCCTTTACTTCTTCCACAGCTTATGTAGCTATAAAAAAATGTTTCCAATTATGTTCAATATCTTCATATAAATTTTCTTCAAATTTTTTTTATCTTGTCTCACACTATGCTTAATCTGTTTGTCCAGCTTGTTTATTTCAGTTTTCAAAGTTGTAGTTCGACCTCTCTTCCATTTCTTATATTTTTTTTTCTCTCACCTTAATCAGATAGTTTGTTCTTATGGAAATATATCCCCTGATGTTCTATGCCTAGATCCTGATGTTAAACATTTTTTTTTGATTTTTGCACTCAAAACAATTTCTCTTTCAAAACTTTCCACATTCCATCTGCAGTTTTTCCACTGAACACCTCACTCCAGTTAGTTTTACATAGTCACTGTTGTGCTTCCATACAATCTGTAATTAACGTTCTGTAGATTTGTTTAGATTTCAGTTTGGCAGAATTATCTAGCAACAAATTAACCTTTATAACCCCAAGATCAATGCACATCAATGGTGATAAATCTTGACTTGAAATAACAGTAATTTCTTTAGGAACACAAACAATGTCTAGAATGTTCTGTCCCCTGGTAGTTTTTTATTTACAATCTGAAGCAATTGTTGTTCCTAAATATACGGTGTGAATAATTTCCTTACTTATGTAGTTGAATCAATATTATTCCAGTCTGTTTCTTCTAAATTGAACTCCTCAGCTAATATTATTCTTCCCTCCTGTGTTTCATGCAAGAAATGTATGAATTCTTCTAGGTCATCCGCACTTTACTTTGGTGGTCTATACACTGCAACGATTGTTACACACTCCAGGGTTGTCTTTATTGTCACAGCTACACAGTCTATAGTATTGGTGTTATCACTGAACATGTAATAATCCCAGGTCTCATAATTATCTTTAATCCCCATCATAACACCTCCACCTGATTTTTTGTTAGAATGTCTGTTACAGTAAAAACATTATACCCTGACAGAACTGGTTTCCAGTCACTGTTCTTTAACCATGTTTCACAAACAATAACAAAATCAATGGTATGGGAACATAGCAAATTTTCCAATAAAAAACCTTTATTATTAATGCTCCCAGTATTAACGACCATCAGAGATGCATCAAATATTGCTATCTGTGAACTGTTAAATTTTCGACCTGGCAAAAATCCTGTCTAGTGTTTGTCAAATATTGCAAAATATCTGCTGCAAAAATTCTTTTCCTGATCTTGACAAATGTACGCCATCTTGTCTGAACACGTGTGCCCAAAACTAGGTTTGGATGATCTACACAGTTCCATTTTTTTTAAAAAGGACATTTTTTTCCATATAGGTATTTACCCAAAAAAATCTTTTCATTCACTGTAACCTGACTATCTTTCTATAAGTGATTTGTAAAAAATATGTCCTTAACCCCAGTACAAGCTACACTAAGAGGGCTGTCAGTTCCCTACTAGCAGTAAGACAATCCTTGCTGATGACATTATTTGTACCAACATGAATAAAAACGGATCCGTACTTCCTTACATTACGGCGCTCCAAGGCTTGTCTCATATCTTCTATTTTTGCTCCTGGCAATCATAACACTATTCAATGTTCATTACCTTCTGTGCAAATATAAGTGTCAGTTCCTCTAAGTATCTCCAATTACAAGAATATCTTTGCTGGCCAGCTCTGAAGAATCTTCAGCTTCTAATACAGTAATATCTGCTCTATCAATTGTTAAAAAGGGTAGCTCTTTATCACCATTAGTTTTACTAATCCCACTGTTTTCATTGTGTATTAAATTCTCATCCAGCTGGTATTGTAAATTCACAGCTTGAGCCATGTACATCTGTCTTTCTCTTCTTTTTTCTTACAGTAATGTTCGTCAATCCTTCCACATTCAACTCTGATTTTTTTCCTTTTCACCTGCCCCCTGCCTCTTTTTTCTACATTATTTGTTGGAAAAATTATGTCTTTTTCTGTACAATGAAGGTTTTCTGATAGAAAAGTATCATCATTCCCTGTAACATGTGTGTTACATAACAAAGCAGTTTCCTTTTTACTATGTATTCTCTCTTTCCTTTACAGTCATTAATCAGTTTCTTTTTCTTCCTTGTTATTTGTTGCAAACTTCTTCCTTTCTTTCTTTTTTCTTTCCTTCTAAACAACCTAGATTCTCAGATTTCTGAATACTTGCTTCCAGAATTCCAAAGTTGTCAGGGACATCATCTTGTTTCATGGGGGTTGAATGATCTTTGCAGACAATAGCTGCATCATTTCCTAAATGTGTTCTATTTGTTCTAAGCCTAACATTATTTATTTCATCAGTCTAGTCATTAATGTATGATCCAAGTGCAATCATCATCATTAAGTCTAGACTCACTTCTAACAATGGTAAGCAAATCATCCAACTTTGACATGAAAAACAGATCACCAGTGCTATCTGCTGTTACCTTTAAATATGCATAGCATTTAATACACTGTATAAGATATTTGTGCATTAGCAAATCTTTAATTGCATACTCATTTAAGGAATCCATATTCAACTTCAAAGGAATAAAATATTTTAAAAGAAGAGAATAATCAAAAACAGTAACCACAGAATTCAAAGAGAACTTAAATCAACTTCTATGACAAAAAAAATCACACCATCAATATACAACTAAATAATAAATTAAGTACAATAAAGTTGTTCTGACCATACAAGTTCTGCAACCTGAAAAACGTTTAATTCCTTTATGCACAGTAGCTTCTGCTCACTACTGATCACAGTCGCACTTCATTTTAACAGTAAAGATCAGTAAATCATAAACCAAGGTAGGACTGTATAGATATGCTCAGGAGTTTCCTGTCTGTAGTCTGTGTGAATTTATAGCTGTCTAGGCCCATTGAGGTGGCTATAGCTTGCTTGTCTAAAACCTATCGCTTTCTAACAACTAAGAGAGAAATTAAAGGTAAAACAACAAAATATGAATCAAAGTAAATTTTGTTAACAAGTTATCCCTTCCTACCTACAGACAGTCCCCACTCCATTCCCCTACCCTACCCTACCCTGATTCCCACACACCCCCACGTCAATTACATTTATTTCCACCTCAGCTCCTCCCATAATTAGCTCCATCCAATCACTGTTTCTCTCACTACCTCTTACTCAGCTCAGTAACACCCACATACTAGAACCCTCAGCCCTCCCTCTACATCATCTCTTCATAGTATACTTTCTACATTAATTTTACCTACAGTCTATACCTCCTCAATTAACCTACCAAAACAAAATGCCACTTAGATATAAACTTATACCCCTCTTCCTCATATTACCCTTAAGCCTCCTACTTCAACTTACCTTATTACAATTTGTCCCTATCCACCACATACCCTCATCGCAAACCTCCTCTCAAAGACAGCCTCTGACTACCTTCTCTGACATATCATCTAACCTATACCATACAGACAACATCCTCTGCCTTAAACATAAAATCCTCCCTATAAAAGCCAAAGGTAACATAATCCATACCTCCTACCTCTGCCAAAACATGAAAAAGAGACAAGAACCCACTATTATCCTACCCCAATACTCCACATTAATCTTAAGTGGGGATACCATCCCAATCATGGTCCTCCCTCCCCATCTCCCAACCCACATACCTCCTATAGGTCTCTATACCTTACTACAATCGACCTACAAAGTATTAAAAACAAAATCCCAGACTTCCACGCCTGGATAACACATAACAAGACTGACATTGTTGCCACTACTGAAGCATGGCTAAAACCATACATCAAAAACTCAGAATTCCTGCCCCCTGGCTTTACTTGCTTGTGCAATGACAGGCCAAAAAAAAAAAAAAAGGTGGTGGGGTAGCTCTGATCTACCCTAACACTTTCAATACAATAACAACTCATCCATACCTAAATTCTCCATAGAGGAAATCTTAATACCCTTCCTAAAAATTAATGACAAAAAAAACTCATTGCCCTGTACCTTCCCCCTGGCAATAACACCACTATACTAGAAGAAATCCTAGCCTGGACTTCCAACAACATAACTACAGAAACAGTAATTCTGGGGGATGTCAATATTAACTGGTTAGATCTCTCATAGCAACACTTCCCCAACAACATTAACCTATATAACTACAGCCATCTAATTACTGATATCACCAGACCCAACAAAGAGAACAGCCAAGGAACAATCTTAGATTGGATCCTGGTCTCTGACCCTAATAAAATCACCACTGAACAAACTCTCCCAAATAGCATCAGTGACCACTTACCTACCATTATAATACACAAAACTACAATGGCATTACACAAACATCACTACAGGAATTCCAGAAACCTATCACATTTTCCACCACAATCTTTAACAATCTACTACACAACTGGGATTCCCCAAAAATACTCCCTCTAGACGATGCAGTAGAATTTTTTAATTACACATTCCAAATATTTTAAATAGCCTTGCTCCTGCTTGACTAAAACATGTAAAATCCTTGCATGCCCCATGGCTCTCTACAGCCACCAATCAGAGCATGGTCATCAAGGACAAACCATGGAAGCTTTGGAAAAAGTATAAAAAAACCCTCTGACCTCTTAGCCTACAGACACCTTTGGAACTAAGTAAAGCACCAAGTCAGTAAAGATAAAAAATAATACTATCATAATTTACAAAACCAACACAAACATAATCCACAACACTTCTGGAGCTCAATCAACAGCGTACTACACCCAGTATCAGTAACGAACCCCTGTCCATACCCAGAAAAAATTCCATACAAATAGCCACACTTTTTAGCACATATTTTATTGGCATCCTATCTAATCTCACTACCAACTTCCCTCAAACCCAACCTAATCCACATGACCCCCCCCCTGCTACTAATACCTTCTCTACCCATACACACATCTTCTCTCTAGCTCCTATTCCCACAGCCATAGTAAAGAAACTGCTTCTGAAATTAAAACCATGCACTAATGTCCCTGACAACTTGCCTCCACAGTGCCTTCAAAAAGCCGCAAACTCCATTGTCTACCCTGTCAGCATATTTCTCATTAGATCCATTCAAGAGTCTTATGTTCCTTCCATTTGGAAGAAAAGCCTACATCCTCCCACTTCACAAAGGTGGAAACAAAATAGATATCTCCAACTTTCGACCCATCGCCATTCTCTCCCCTATATCAAAAATCCTTGAAATATGTATCCACAGCCAATTCCTTAACTATTTACTTGACAATAACACACTGTCACCAACCCAGCATGGGTTTAGACCAGGATATAGCACCACTACAGCTCTTATATCCTTCTGTGACTCTATCAAGCCTCCCTATTTCTTGACCTATCCAAAGGCTTTGATACTATCTCCCACACTCTTCTTCTCAGAAAACTAGCTAATACAGGCATCTCTTCCTCTACCCTTCAATGGTTTTCCAACTACCTCACTGGCAGGCAACAAGCTACAAAGTGGAAAAATTCCTTCTCCCCTTTCCTTAACACCTCTACAGGTGTCCCCCAGGGGTCAATCTTAGGGCCACTGCTATTCAAAGCTTTCATCAATGACTTCCACTCTAGTCTCACTCAAGGGTCAGTCATCCAATACACAGATAACTCCACTATCATCTGCACTGTCAACTCTCCACTCAAACTCCAGAAACTTACCGAGGTAGCTCTCAGCTCTACTGAAACATGGATGGCTAACAAACATGTAGCATTAAATCCCAAAAAGACTAAGATAATGTTATTCCCCCCTAAGAAGACCATCATCACAAACAAAGACACATTCTCTATTCTCTCCCAAAATAACACTTCTATTGAAGTTGTCACACATGCTAAACGTCTACGTGTTACAATAGATGAGCATCTAACTTTTGACATGCATATTCACAATAACATTAAAAAAGCACACCAGAAACTGGGCACGCTATACAGACACAAAACATTCCTAGACTACTCCTCCAAACTAGCCCTTGCCTCCTCCTTCCTGCTCCCAGCTCTTCTTTATAGTGCTCCTCATTTCACCAACATACAGGTTAGTCTTAAATCCAAACTGCAGTCATGCTATAACAAAAGTGCAAAGTTTGTCACCAATGGACGACAACTATCCCACCATTGTACCTCTCTTCAAATACTAAACAGGCTAGAACTTCCTTACCATCTTACATATATTCAACTAACTACAGCCCATAAACTAATAATCAACCCATCCAGCTGCACTGCTCTTTCTAATCTATTTACACTATACTACCCAAACAGGCCTCTCCGCTCTGAAAGACATATGCTCCTACAGGTAGAGAAACCCAACCTTACCGCTAGTGAAATACTCCCCTCCTTTTCCACTGCTAAGCTATGGAACTCTCTCCCACCCTCACTTAGATCCACCAGCAATACATCTATCTTCAAAAAATCTTTGAAACGACATCTCTCCTCCCACTGGCAATGTACATGCACCAACTCCTCACAACACATAACCTGACATTGTCTCTCCCCTTATTCCATACCTGTCTCTGCCTCTTCTCCTCTTCTACTCCCACCTCTCCTCCCTCCATCTTCTGCTACCTCTTAACCATCACCTTTACTCCTGACAGATATTCCACTGCTGTACCCTGGTGTAAATGTATTGTCAATTGATATTTTACACTCAGCTGTACTGCCTCTTTCAGTATCAATAACAAATTGTATTGTCAGTAGTCACATCTATTTACAGGTGTATTACCTTTTCATTTGTCAAAAACTATGTTTACTGTTTCTATTGTTATAAGTGCTATTTGTGTTTTTATCAAAATGTATACAGTGTATATTTCAAAAATGTATGTATTGTATATATCACTATGGAGCTTTTCTCCCCGGGCCTCCACTGAAAATGAGCACTTTTTGGCCCAGTGGACCTTCCCGATAAACAAATGCAATAAATAAATAAAATAAATAAATTCAAATGAAACTTCTCTTACCAGTCAGTTCCACAGTAAATCACAAACCAAGGTAGGATTGTTTAGATATGCTCAGGATGATTCTCTCTGCGGTCTGTGTGAACCTATAGCTGTCTAGACCCCTTGGGGTGGCTATAGCTTGCCTGTCTAAAACCTATCCCTTTCTAACAACCAACAGTGAAATTAAAGGTAAAATAAAATACGAATCAAAGTAAATCTTGTTAACAAGCTATCTTTTCCTAACTCCAAACAGTTAAAAACAGTGACAACAAATACAATATAAATGCAAATAAAACTTCTCTTACCAGTCAATTCCACAGTAAATCACAAACCAAGCTAGGATTGTTTAGATATGCTCAGCTAACTCAACTAACGGTAACATGGGTATTCTGACAGTACAATAACTGGCAATTGATTGTGTATGGTACATATTCTCTGTTCAAAACAACCACAGGGAATGCCCTGCGAACTTTGGTAGAAATTAAAGTCCTCACAATTTCAGGAATATTGCTGATACAGAATTGAAATACTTGCACACAGATGTTATCACTTTAATAACTAAATCAGTATGTCTGTTTAAAATAAGTTTGGTGCGATCAATAATCACAGAAAGTAAAGTGCTAGCTATACTTCCGGAGCTACAATGAAAGAAAATTTGAAAATAGCAAGGAATAGTGGAATATTCACAGTTATTAAAATGGGAGCATTCCATTTTACAGAAAATAAAGCTAATGGATTGAAAGCTGGGTGTAAGGATAAAGACGTGTGGACTGCAGTGAGCTTTTGGAATACATATAACCATTTGTAAAAAAAAAAGAATTTATGAAATAAGATATGGGAGGCAATTAAGATCAAATAGCAGATTTTTAAGTATGACACTCACTGACAGGAGGATGTGTGTGTGTGTGTGTGTGTGTGTGTGTGTGTGTGTGTGTGTGTGTGTGTGTGTGTGTGTGTGTGTGTGTGTATGTGCGTGTGAGTTTTGGACAGATAGAGGGAGGGAGAGAGACAGAAAGAGACAGAATAGACTCCTAACGTGCTTTAAAAGCACTATTCTAAACCAGATGGACCCAGTTCATAAACAGGACAGGTGCACCATAGAAGGAAAAAGCCACATACAGTTAAAAAAATGGTAGACAATGGAGATAGACCCTGTATGAAGTCGTTTTCGATTGTGTAGCCACAACACTTTGTGCAAGTATGGGAGGCAGAGAGATCCTAGGTTTTTTAATATAATATGTAAGATATTATCATCCTTGGTTGGGGTTCATATTATTCATCTCAGACTATTTTGATTAATATAGTCACTTAATATTTAGTCATTTTAATAATTAATTTACTCAATGAGTGTGAGTAGCTAAAATCTCACAAAAGGACAGTACTGTCATTAATTGTTGCAAACTGAAATTTAGTCAGGAACTTCTTGTGCTCTGTAGAGGATACAGTCAATGTACAGTAGATACTTATAACATTATATTCAGTACTATTACCACTACTTAATGATCAGTCCTAAGGTATCTTGTGGCTTCTGGCTTTCAGGTGCTTTTTCTACAAAAAACTGAGACACCACTACCCACCACTAGGTCGGCAGCAGTGAAAGAAGGGATATCCTGGAGTTTTGTCACATGCATGTTTGGATTGTTAAATTTTTCAGTAGTGGTACTGGTAGCAGTATCCTTTAACCACAAAAAAATGTAAATCACCTCTTCAGTTGGAGAGACTTCTGTCACTTCACAAAGCCAGCTTCACCTCCATTTTTTAACTTGTCTATTTTTTGTTCACTTTTGTACTGGAATTTGAAGACACATCCTTTGGTGTTGTTGGCCTTCAGAAGTGATGACAAAATGAACTATCCCTTATACTCAAAGTCTGATTGGATTTAACTACTCCCCTATCACTTATACTCAAAGTGTGACTGGATATACCAAGTGTGATGTGTGTGCCGGGTATGCTAATGGCACATGATTCACTAAATGTGCTACTGTTCACAGTATAACATTCTGTGCATGAACAAGGCATCAATTGTGCATGGTAAGCCATAGAGACCTGGTGAAATGCTGATGGTGACCAGTACCATAAAATGTGAGACAGCACCCTGTCAAAGAGGGATAAAGATCCCTGTGGTGAATTTACGGTTACCCATCCAATCGTCCAGATTGCGTTTGAAGAGGGCCAATGAGGTGGTCTGCTTGACATGAAGCAGGAGTCTGTTCCAAAGGTGAGGTAACCTCTGGGAGACAAATCTATCCCTCCAGCAGGTTCTATTAATGTCACATACCAAGTTAAGGCCATTAGAGTGAGTAATCTGTGTATCATTTGACTTACGGATATGCAGCATTTCCAATAAAACAGGGTCAAAGACTGCCTTATATACAAGGCAGAGATCACCTCTGAGTAGTTTGTATGAAACAGAATAAAGTGACAGTGATTTCAGACAATCCTCATAGAACAGATGCTGAAGACCTTGAATTTTCCTTATGGAAAACTTTGTGGTCTCTCCAGTTGCTGCAGGTGCTTGGAAAGGTACATACCAAAAGGGGTGTTGTACTCAATTATTAGCCTGATGAGGTAAGAGTATAGGGAGGTTATAACTTCTTTTTTTCTGGAGGCAATGCCCTTACTTATGAGATGAGTAATATAAAATGCCCTTCTTACCACTGTGGAAACATGCTGATCAAACATAAGGTTGCTGTCAACCTGTGTGCCCAGGTCTCTCACCACTGAGTGCGTACTTATGGTGTTGTTATTGATGTGGTAGTTAGCAGGAACATCATTCTTACTGAAAGGGATGATAATACATTATTTTGCTTTGAGTTGAAGGGCATGATTTTGGCACCAGTCATTTGTTTAAGACCCTCTTATAGGATGTTGACATCATCTGGTGATTGTATGACCTCTCCCAGTTTGCAGTCATCAACAAACTTTGTCAGCCACAGACCTTTAGTTTTAGCTTGCAGTTCGTAGAAATAGGTTCAACACAGTAGAAGTTCCAGGACTGATCCCTTTGGAACACCACTGGTTACAGGTCTGGTGTTGGAGGTGGATTCCCCTATTTTGGCTATATGGGTTCTCACAGTGAGCCAGTTAGCGACCCATCTAATGATATATGTGTTGATACCTAGCTGGGTGAGTTTGTCAATTATACCTGAGTGGGGAATAATGTCAAAAGCCTTGGCTAAGTTTAGCTAGGCTGCATGGACAGATTTCCCCACATCAAGGGCCTTGGTGACTGTCTCGAAGAAGTCCACCAGGTTTAACAAGCATAGTCTCCCTTTGAAAAATCCAAACTGAGCAGGGTCACGGGTTTGGAGGTTACCAATGTCTTTGTTGATAAGGTTCATGACGATTCTCTCCATGACCTTGCAGATATGGCTAGTCAGGCTATTGGTTTATAGTTCCCAGGGTCAGTGGAAGCACCACCTTTGTAAATGGGGATAATGGTGGTCTTTCTCCATTCAGCTGGGATAAAGCCAGTGCTTAGACTATGATGGAAAAGAGTACCCAACGGTGTTGCTAATTCTTGTTTGAGCCCATGTAGGACACAGCCTGGGATGTTATCCGGTCCCATGGATGCTGTATTTTTGACCTTATAGAGGGCATCCATGACCTGCTCTTTAGAGATATAGGGTAGAGGACAGGTGGTAGGGATGTCTTGGAGTAACTATGATGGGATAAGGGGAGTGAAGTTTTCACAGAACCTGTCAGCTAACAGGTTAGCAACGTAAACATGCTCAGTATATGTGGCATCATTAGCTACCAGTTTGGCACAAACCTGAGGCTTTCCCTTTAGGCTATGGATGTAACTAAACAATGCCTTATGGTTGTCCTTAGTTGAGGAAGTTAACTTGGATTTGTAGTTCGCTTTGGAGGACTTCACAAGGAGTCTTTATTGGCTTGTTTAAGCTGAGGAAGGAGTGTTTCCAGTTTGGGGCTCACTCCCTCTTATTCTTACACATTCTCATCAACGGCTTATTTTGTACACACTGCTCTATAAAGATGATATCATAAATGCTATGAATGCAACACAACAAGAAAAAGTTCTTGACTTACTGGTTTTATGCTGTACAACATAATAAATACATAATGTTCCAGCTTCAGAGAATAATAACATTTTCTGGAGAGGATATCAGATCCTTACTTGTCTGTGGCACAATAAATCCACACTGTGCACCAAATTGTGTGTGTTTTGTTTCATTTCTAATGACAAAGGTGCCTATTCTCAAGTGTTGTGAAGATCAGGGATACCAAGACACTCATGTTCTACTTTCCTTTTAACTGTTTAATCAAAGGCACCAGAAGTATACTTAAACTTCACACGGTTAGTGCTGTTTTGAAATATGACACTTATAACCCAGCAGATGCCTTTATTCAGAAAGAGAACAGTCTTAACCTACTGTATGATGTACTGGGGTGTCAGGTTTAAATGTAAAGCATTAGTGACTAATGCTCATTTAATGTGTGATTCCTGTAGAGATCAGGAGATCAGAATAGCAGTTATCTTGAGGAATGTTCCTTAGTCTGAGATACAGTGATCTCAAAGTAAGTGTGTGGTGTGTGTGTGTGTGTGTGTGTGTGTGTGTGTGTGTGTGTGTGTGTGTGTGTGTGTGTGTGTGTGTGTGTGTGTGTGTGTGTGTGTGTGTGTGTATATGGATTCACTTCAGAGTCTTGAAATTCTGAATCATTGAATTTTACATGATCGAGACCATATGATCGATGCCTCGGAATATCGAAATTCCGAAACAAATAAAAAAAACAAAACAATTTAAATGTTTCTGCAGGGGGGCAAGCCCCCCTGCACCCCCCACACTGCCACTACTTAAATATTCCAACTCCGAGATCGCACTACAGCAAGAAAAAGGGAAATCTCTCATTGTGCACTGTATGCAGATCTCCGTCCACACTGTCAGGATTCCGAAAGTTCGATGATATTTTTTCGGCCATATGAAATTCGAACTCTCAGGATTTCGGCATTGTGAAGTGTTCTAAAGTATATATATATATATATATATATATATATATATATATATATATATATATATATATATATATATATAAAATAAGTAGCACAGGTATTGGGGTAAAGGGGGTACAAGCAGTGAAGCCCTCCTGCAGAAATGTCTCCTGGTATTTTTTTTTTCCTTTTTTTAAATTTCTAATGTTTTAGTGAATCTTAAACTTTTTGTGATCACACATGTAACTGTTGATCACATCACAGTCAAATTTCAGTCATGTAATCAATGTCTTCAGCACAATTTCACTGTAATTAGCCCGAGAAGACTTGACCTCCATCAGTCACTAAACAGACTGCACAAAGTACTTAATAATCTACTACCAATGCAAGAAAATACCTTCCCATTAAATAAAAATCAAAAGTGTTTCTTCACTCCTTTGGTTGTTTGCTAACAGGGGT